>NC_056741.1:198385225-198616365 GCF_019279795.1 Protopterus annectens
CCCTGTCATATGCTTTCTCTAAGTCTACAAAAACATAATGCAACTCCTTCTGACCTTCTCTGTACTTCTCCATCAACACTCTCAGAGCAAACATCACATCTGTAGTGCTCTTTCCCAGCATGAAACCATACTGCTGTTCACTAATCATCACATCCCTTCTTAACCTAGCTTCCACTACTCTTTCACATAACTTTATGTTGTGAATGGTCAATTTAATCCCTCTGTAATTGCTACAGCTCTGCACATCACCCTTATTCTTAAAAATCGGTACCAAACACTTTTTCTCCATTCCTCAGGCATCCGCTCACTTTCCAAGATTTCAGTAAACAATCTGGTTAAAAACTCCACTACCATTTCACCTAAACACCTCCATGTTTCCACAGGTATGTCATCTGGACCAATAGCCTTTCCATTCTTCATCCTCTTCATAGCTATCCTTACTTCCTCCTTGCTAATCCATTGCACTTCATGATTCACTATCCGCACATCATCCGACCTTCTCTCTCTCTCTCTCTCTCTCTCATTCTCTTCATTCATCAGAACCTCAAAGTACTCCTTCCATCTGCTCAACACATTCTCCTCGCTTGTGAGTACGTTTCCCTCATTATCCTTTATCACCCTTGACTGCTGCACATCTTTCCTTGCTCGGTCCCTCTGTCTAGCTGATCGGTACAGGTCCTTTTCAACCTCCTTAGGGTCCAACCTTTCATATATATGTATATGCATTTTTTATAATGAACAAGGTTAGTTTGCTGTTATTTTTTGTATTTCTGTATTGCCTTTCTATATTTTGAATACTGTAGTTTGTTTTCTTTATCTTGTGTTTTGCTTGCATTCTGTTTTAACAGCTGTCTTTCTAGTTGCCCGCCTCTTATGTTAATCTGACCATATATCTCATTTCTCTCTACTTTCACTAGCTTATGTGAGTAATCACAAAACCATCACTTTTGAAATCCCACCCCTTCAATTATTTAAATTTATTGGCCATCCTACAGTATTTCATAGTACCAAAATACAAAAGTAACAACCCCTTTCAGTCCATATTACTGTTTTAAAAATAGTAACTCTCCACTAAACCTTAACTTTTTAAACAGGTAAAACTCAAGTTACCTACTTTCATATCTAACTTCTCTAGTGCACACTGCAGAGTGCATTCTTTTCAATCTTACCTTTAAGCATCCCTGTTACTAGCACTTTCTCTAATACCTAAAAAGATCATCTCTACTTGACTCCAAGTAGACTTTTCTCTATCTGTTAAACCTAGCACTTGCTCCTACAGTACTTATTACCTTGACACGGCACTCTTATAGATAGCACCCCAAAAAGGCAAAACCCCATTTCTCGGTCACCCACGTCCCCCGGAATCTCTTTTAAAGTTTTTTTGTCTAGTCCTTCTAGCATGTCGAGGGATCAGTTGCTAGTGTCCTCTCCTGCTCAGCTGGTGAACCTGGGAATATTGAGGCAATGTTACAATTGCCTCATGTACACAGACAACCCTCTCCTCCTCCCACAAAACACAAATACATGCGAGAGATGCAACTATACAGCCAAACTGGAGGCTGAGCTCTCTCAACATAGGACTGGCAAGACCAGTCAGGAGGAGAAGGTTACCACACACACTATAGACCCAGTCTCACGTAGTACCATCACAACCTCAAATCATACACATAAACACACAAAGACATACTCAGCGGCTCTGATCAAAAATCTACCAAAACAGCAGAGGCCACCAAAGCAGACACCCAAACAACCACCACCTCAGAACACAACACCTGCAACACATAGACCTCACAGTCAGAGTGTCAAACAGTCACAGCCCTTAAGGCCAAACACAATGCCAGACACACTAGTCATTGGTGACTCCATAGTTAGACACACTGACGTCCCGCTCACCAGACTGAGTAAGGAGAAGGTCACAGTAAGCTGCCTGTCGGGCGCTAGAATCCGCCACATAACGCAAGCACTCAGGTCTCTCAACAGCAGGTACAAATACGACTCAGTCATTGTCCACGCTGGTGTAAACGACCTGAGACGTACCTCCTTGGACTACATGAAAAGAGACATTGAGGAGCTCTCTGATTATGTAGCCCAGGCAGGTATGACCCTGACCTTGAGCAGTATCCTACCTTCACCAAGAATGATGCCACAATACAGAGATAAGATGATCAGCTTTAACAATTGGCTTAAACTCTGGTGTCATTCAAAGGGGATCCAATGTCTGTCTGCCTGGGATGACATGCTGGACAAGCCACGCTGCTTCTAAGGGACGGCTTGCACCTGTCACCCTGGGATTCCGGATATTGGCAATGGCTCTTGCCACCCCATAGTGCCTTTTTAGGCAAGGCTCAAATTCTAAACGTACTCACCCTAGAACACAAAAAGGAAAAAAAACTAAGGGTAATGCTGCTCAATGCCAGAAGTCTAAATCTCAAAATGCACGCACTCGAGGCCCTTCTCAGTATGGAGAACATCGATGTCTGTGCAGTGACAGAAACCTGGTTCAAGGCTCCTGAGAGCACCCCAGCACTATCAGGTTTTACCTCTTATCATGCGTTCCGCCCCAAAATCCGGACAATACCAAGAAAGGAGGGGGTATCCATATTCATCAAAGACACCCACACCTCAAGACTGGTGGCAACGCACGATGCATCGGAGACCATCCAGGTGCAATTAACCATAGGCAAGACTGCTCTGCAAATTGTAGCATGTTACAGGCCACCCTCACAAACTCAGGAACCTCACATGGCCTTCCTGAAAACACTAGAGGGGATAAATGTATCACCAAACACCATCATACTAGGTGACTTCAATTACCCTAATATAGACTGGGAACACTACTCAAGCCCAAACACCCTAGCCCAAAAGTTCCTGGAATTCATAAACTCAAATGCCATGGAACAACTAGTCACCATCCCCACAAGAGGAGAAAACATACTTGATCTCATCATCACGAACATGGGAGCACAATGTTCAACACCGAAGTATACCCTCACTGGTGAGATCAGATCACAAACTAATCTCACTGGAGGTCGTCACCCCATCCGCACCTCAAATAATAAACACCACAGTAAAGAACTTCTCGAAAGCCGGCTTCACACTTCTAAAGACTAGTGTGGTCTCCCTTAAGGCCCCGAGCTGGCGGAAAACAGTACTCAAGCCGCTGAATCACTTACAAATGCCTTCTACCAGCACCTGCAGGACTGCATGGATAAGGCAATCCCAAGCAAAACAAAGACTCTTTGTACCAAAGGCAAGCGTCCAGTCTGGTGGACCCCAGCCATAAACAAACTCTACAACAAAAGGAGGAAGCTACTACAAGATAGAGCAAAATCCTTAAAAGGTAAGACACCCTTGATCACTATAAGTAAAAACTAAGAGCTCTCATAAAATCATCCAAAGGAAATTTTGAGAGAAAATAGCTAAAGACTCAAAAGACAATCATAAGGCCTTCATTAGCTATGTTAGAAACCTGGGAGGAAACTCCCAGATATGCTCAGAACTAGTTCAAAATGATGTGAAGATTACTGATCCTACAGACATTGCCAACATACTGGCTGACAGGTTCAGTGCAAACTTCTCCCCCCCCCCAAAAGGAGAGATATCTATACCAAGCAATTGCAGCCCCCAAACATGTCCAACGCCCAAGTGAGAACTGCTCTCTCTAAAGCAAAAAACACAGCATCCATGGGACCTGATGGTGTCCCCGGCTGTGTGCTCCACAAACTCAATGAGGAATTAAACCCACAGCTAGGACAGCTGTTTAATCATAGTCTTACCTCTGGATACGCACCCAGGAGTGGCGCACTGCAACTGTGGTCCCACTTCACAAAGGCGGTGCCTCCACCGACCCTGGAAATTACCGCCCATTAGCTTGACAAGCCTTATCTGCAAAGCCATGGAGAGGATCATAATGGACCTCATAAATAAAGACATAGGGAATTTGCAGACTTTGGATCCATCCCAGTTTGGCTTTGTCAAAGGCAGATCATGCCTTCTAAACTTGGTTGACTTTTTCAAACAGTCACCAAAGCCATTGATGAGGGAAAGGCAGTCCATACAGCCTACCTCGATCTGGCGAAGGCCTTCGATACAATACCCCACTCGGGTATCATTGAAAACTCATCAGCTTAAATGTTAACCCATACATCACAAGATGGGTTGCAAACTGGCTGAGTGACAGAACCCACAGGGTCAGAGTTGCTGGCGCCATGTCAGACTCAAAGCCTGTCACAAGTGGTGTACCACAGGGCTCAGTCCTGGGCCCACTCTTGTTTGGCATCTACTTTTCCAAGTACAAGCAAACACAGGAGGGTTATGGCTGACAAAGTTTGCAGATGACTGCAAACTGGGCGCCATAGTAGAAAACACATCTGACACAGATATCCTTCAGAAGGGTCTCACAGAAACGGATAACTGGTGCCAGAGCCATGGCCTAAAGTTAAATGCCAAAAATGCATAGTCATACCCTTCGGAAAAACAAGGTTACCCCTAGCTACCAAATAGGTGGCAATCCACTGATCACAGAAGAAGTTATCAGGGACCTGGGGACCCAGGTTGATAGTAGTCTGTCATTCGACACCCATGTAGCTAAAGTAGTTAGGAAGACCTTCTACATTGCCCACCTTATCATGAAGGGATTCTCATCTAGATCAAGGGAGGTCATAGTCTCCCTATACTCATCACTCATCAGACCAATGATTGAGTACAATGCCCCATTCGAATGTATCTGACCCGACACTTGCAGCAGCTGGAGAGGCCACAAAAGTTCCTCACCAAAAGGATAAAGGGTCTCAAACATCTGTCCTATGCTGCCCGACTGAAAGAACTCCAGCTCTATTCAGTCGCGTACGGCTTGCTCAGAGGTGACCTTTGCCTAACATACGAGGCCATGTCAAACCCAGATTTGATGAATATGCTTCACCTCAAAAAATCTAGATCCGTCAGAGCCACAAGGGCGGGAGACTTAAACCTCGACACGGCTATTAATAGGACGTGCTGGAGGGATAGATTCATCACCCAAAGACTCCCTATGCTGTGGAATAAAATCCCGGTATATGTGAGGCAGAGCACCTCGCTGGCCTTGTTCAAGAGAAATCTTGACCAATGGATGGGAGATCGCAGATATACCCCAGGGATTACCTCAGTGTCACTGCTCAACAGAGGCACAGCAAAATAATGGGTATAGTTCCCCATACTAAAGGGGTGGCGTAAGCCACAAAACTATGGGCTAGGCCTGTAAATGCCCTCAGGCAGATAGCCTAGTATGAACCTATGAACCTATGAAATCAAATCACATGATAATGTCCACATGATCAGTGTTTCAAATCACATAATTTATGAAATGTTTTTAAAAAGACATTTTTATTGTTTTTATTAATGCCAGGTAATGTAGTTTTATGTTAGCATTGACTGGTTAAACCTACAGGCTGCTAACTCTACTTCTTGTATTAACTTATACGGCTTCACGCAGCTAGTTTCAGTACCTACCCAGACTAACAGATCACATAATCTTAGTACTCTGTTAGACTGGATTCTAGTCTCTGATCCCCTAATGTACTACAAACCACAAACCTTACCAAACTGTCTAAAGTGATCACTCCCCCGTAAAAGTGCTATGACACACACCTCACTTCTCAAAGCCAAACAAATGCATCAACTGCAAACTTTTGCCCTACTACTTTGAATGACCTCCTCTTTAGAATTAACTGGTCACCACTAACCACATTCACCTTAGATGAAGCTGTCCACTATTTTATCTCTACTTTCCTCAACATTCTCAATTCACTTGCTCCTCTCTGTACAGTCCGAATTAGAACTAATACAGCCCCATGGCTAACATATGTTACCCGCACAATAATGAAAAATAGAGACAGGACATGGAAACTATGGCTAAAAACTAAACTTCCAGTCCACTTGATAAACTTTAAGAAACTTAGAAACCTGGCTAAAAAGCACATGATGAAAGATAAAAATGACTACTACCTCAACCCTCCATTCACTCAAAATGCAAACCACCAAACATTCTGGAACTCGGTAAATCAAATTCTGCACCCAGGTCATTTTTCTCCTCCCAACCCATATGCAAATAACACACCTGCAGAAAATGTATCCGTTTTCAAAATCTACTTCATCGAATCCATATCAAAGATGGTAAATCCCATTCCATCCTCTTCCTCCTCCACCTGCTCATCATCGCCATCTAACCTAAACTCCCTTAACTGTCTCCCCATTAATCCTGTTCCCACTAACTATATAATGTCTCTATTCTCCAGACTCAAACTCTGCTCTCCTTTTGCTGATAATCTCCCACCTTATTTCCTACTGTTAGCTGCTGAATCCATTGCTATCCCAGTATCTAGCTTAATAAACTGCTCCATCTCTGAATCTAATGTTCCCTTTATCTGGAAAGAATTCTATACATTACCAAAGGCACTGGAAGCTGCTGAAGGCTGGGGGTGGGGGGGTGGGGTGGAGGGTGAGAGTGGCACTTAGTGATCTAAAAAGGGCAATTTTTAAAAACTATTTACTACCACAATATAGGTTCATTTGGAGGACATTTTAAGCTTAGCCAATTTCCCTTTTGGTGCTTGAATTAACATTTCCTGATTGGTCTTACTGATCCCATGCCTGATAATTGTATATTAGCCCTAGTGAAAATAACAGTGATCATACCATAGATAATTCGAGGGGACCCATATAAGGGATGCAGCATTTAGGAACTGCCTCTATACATATCATGCAGAGTTGAAGTTAATTGTATGCACCTCAAAATCATACTGTGATTTTATAATATAAACATTTCTGAAAGTCTTCTGTTACACACAATCACTTTAACTCTTTTATTGACATTTTGCTTACACAACCACCAAGCTTGTTATCTTGTTCGGAATATTTTCTTTTTGACTATTGCACCACTGCAGTGTCAGTTTCATCTTCTTCTAATGCATACATCAAGTATCTTTCATTATTTGCTGTGTTCGCCTCAATACATAAATGGAGTTCACTGCTGTGAATCAACGCCATAAATGGAGTTCACTGCTGTGAATCAACGCCATAAATGGAGTTCACTGTTGTGTAGCAATGCATCTTCTAGTTCCTGTTAAATAACACATAACAGGTGTGACCAGCAAATATGCATGAAAACTTCTCTCTATGAGCCACTAGGGCCCATACCGAAATACACATCAGTTTCGATGACTTCTAGCCGCTGGATCTTTCTTTTACTAAAAATGTTTCAACGTTTTTGCAATCCTTCAGAAGATTAGTTGTATGTCACTAAGGAGGCATTGTACATATACAGAATTAGAGCTGTTAAGGATGACTGCATTTTGCCACCTGTATTATTTTACCATATCTAGCAAGCTTGCTGACTGATTCTTCTGTTTTCTTTTAATTTCTTCTCTTTTTCATTTCTTTTCTTTTTCTTGTTTTCTTTGTTTTTGACTTACACCAAGAATTTAGTACTAGATTTAAAACTACTGGGAAATATTAACAACTTCAGACAGAAAAGGATACACCATTAATGTCAGAAAGTGAGGATGAGTCGAAGATTCTGTTAATGAAGATGAAAGTAGGAAATGGCTTGCAGTACAGCTTCAGGAAAAAAAGCTTGCTTTATTCCAGCTAGTGCCATTGGTTCTTTGTAAACAGATGAGGAATTAGTAGAGCAAGTGACATTTTATTTTCCTTGGCTCAATGATCCCTGTAGATGGTGATTGCAGCCATGAAATTAAAATGCATTGTGTTCCTTAAATGAAAGCTATGGCAAACCTTGATAAGATTTTTAAAGACCAACTATTTCATATCGTCAAAATAGATCCTTACAGTCAAAACAATAGCTTTACCAGTAATAAGATATGACTGCTGCAGCTGAACTGAAAGGAGGACAGGTATTTGGAAAGTACAGCAGTGATGCAAAATCTATGTTTCTGAAGTGTACTGCGGGAAAAGACTTCAGATAATTCCACTGACTGCAAGAATGTCAAATCAGTCAACATTTAAAACATTAAACTCAATGCTACTTACTAATAGTAAATCTAAAAGTCAAATTCTTTGGGCACGTAATGCAAAGGCAAGTTTCACTAGAAGAGAAAGCAATAATGAGAGAGATCAATGGTAAAAGAAGAGGCAGCAGAGGATAAGATACACAGACATCACTACTGAAGTAATAAATATGAATTTGTAGGTACTACAAAAAGCACTTACTGCAGACAGGCTTAATGTGCTAAAGTCGGTGAAGTTATGAAGAGCCAAGTTCAAGCAAATGATTAACTAATAGCAGCAGCGGCAGAAAACCCCACTTTCTAAAACCCGTTATCCAAACTCACTGCTATAAAAATGGAAAAATACAAAAGTGCAGGTATAAAAATACACATGTGCATCTACATATACACAAACACATACACAAGTGCATGCATGCACATATGCACAGTCATACACACACATATGCATACACTCCCTTTTCCCCACACATGCCAGGTTATATCATATTAAGACATTACTCTCATATAAACATGACATAAACTATGGAAATTTAAGAAATCACACTGTTGTACTACCACATTTGGAATATATACATTTGACCAATCAGACACTGACACAATTAATAATATTGTACTCAGAGGCAGCTATTACTCTGTGTTTTATTTTTGATTTCAGAAGGCAAAAACTATGCTAGCATTGCATCTACATCATAACACCACTGCATAATCATAGCACAATGCATGAAGACCATACTATGGCCTAAGATACCAGGTCTGAAAAAAAATGGTTTGGCATTATTTTTGAACCTCTTACATTAATAAATATTACCACTACTGTCTTCTCCTGAAAAGTTTTTTTTTCTGCAGAAAAGGTACTAGATCTTATATAATTCTTAAAAACTTGTCTGTGAGATCTGCATTTATCACTACATTTTTAGCTGGACATACAAGCGATACACAAGTGACTCACCCCGTGTTATCACGCCAGTTTATTTATTAAAATTCTGAAGCAAAACAATGTGAGTTCAGTTTTCATTGATCATGACAGACTGCATCACCTAAGGGGGAAACCTTTAGAATATTCCAGAAGTGCTTACTGCAACTTCTTGATAGCATATTAGCCACTTTGATAATATGGGAACATGCATTTTTCATTCCCATTTTCTCACAGGTTGAAAGTATTTAAAATTTAAGAAAAGTTATTTATTTGCATTTTACCCTGCCAGTGTATAGCATTTATCACCATGGATAGCATCAACGGATGAGCAAATCACAGTGCCCAGCTTTCAGTCATCAACCGATTTAGTCTATCTTATTTAGAGAAATTGCATTGAGTGTCTACATAATAGATGCCAAACAGGAGAGTGGACTTATCACTGATCTCTTTGATCTATATATCTATATCTATTTATAGATATCTATATATCTAGATATGTGTGTGTGTGTGTGTGAGTGTGTGTGTGTGTGTGTGTGTGTGTGTGTGTGTGTGTGTGTGTGTGTGTGTGTGTGTGTGTGTGTGTGTCTGTGTGTGTGTGTGTGTGTGTGTGTGTGTGTGTGTGTGTGTGTGTGTGTGTGTGTGTGTGTGTGTGTGTGTGTGTGTGTGTGTGTATTTATATATATGTGTGTGTGTGTGTGTGTATTTATATATATGTGTGTGTGTGTGTGTGTGTGTGTGTGTGTGTGTGTGTGTGTGTGTGTGTATATATATATATATATATATATATATATATATATATATATATGATCCGTACAGATGCTCAACTGCATCTTTCACCGAATCGTTGAAATTATTTAGCATTTGATAACATTTATTTGTTTTTTTTCCCTACCAGTATATAGCATTGGTCTACATGGAACTTTTTTAACCTCGGCCCAGGAGCACACTCTGATCATATTAGTTGGTCCATCATTTAATGGACAGATGGAGCTTGAGAGAATCAAACTTTGGATTGCAAAAGTTAATGCAATAATCATTAATGGCCATAATGTCCTTGAGTAACTGCCCCCCATAGTACTTATACATACAGGCATGCCCAGGAGGGCATATTACTGAAACAGCAAAATGCTCTAATCACCCTCTCTCTCTCTTTCTCTCTCTCTCTCTGTATTTCAGATAATAGTCTATTTGAATGCTCCTGTGATACAAAACTTAATGCTGTCTTAGGATCTTGGACATTACTTCTGATTCAGTCACATTTCATTTTAAATGTGCTCCATGCATTGGAGCAAAATGTATCTCTATATTAAAAACCTGCCACTTAATGAAACTTTTGATTAACCGAGCAGCAATTCAGTCAGCTTTGCTGATACACTGAGAAGTTATGTTTTACCTTCTATACAAAACGTCAGAAATGAACCGTTGTCAGCACCCTGAAATTCAGTTAGCTTAAATTGTCAGACAGCGGACAGGGTCCAACTATTTAGGTCAAAGCAACTAGAAAAAATATGAAAGAATAGCCTTTTGAGCTATTCAAGCTAAGCTAAAACATCAGGCAGTAGTTTAAAGAAATATTTGTAAATTAAACTCCAAACAGTAGCAAAAAATCTTGTTGTGATCACTTTTGTGAATAAAAACAGCTTCACGTTCTTCATACCCAAACAGGTTTCCACTGCCTTAACACTGACCGCTAATACCATTTATTTAAGTTTTAACCTATCACAATTATATGCTTATGTTTCTATTGAATTAAGTAGAATGTTGATTTTTCATTGTTTTTGAAATATGTATAAACACAAGATTTATTTCTAATTTCTTTACCTAAGCACAGTACTTATCTGCCAATTTGTATAAGTTTCTGCCAATAAAGATTTGTTGTTTTGCTACTATGAAGTGAAGCTATTTTTAATTGCAACAAGAAGATTTGTTTTGGTAAGAAGAATGTAAAACTGTTTTTATTCTCAAAAGTGAAGACATTTTGATTATAACAAGATTTTTTTACTACTGTTTGAAGTTTAGTACACACATATTTCTTACTACTACTGCTTGATGTTTTAACTTAGCTCGAAAGGTTCAAAAGGCTATTCTTTCATATTTTTTCTAGTTTATATACAATGGATTAGAAAATAATGCTAAAAATGGGATAATATAGCCTGGTATAGGAGACAGGTAGAGTCCACATATATTTGCAGTTCTATGTGCTCTAGTTTTTGTTTAAGCAGTGCTTTTGGTGTTATGGCTTAGAAATATCATAATTTGGCTTTTCTCAGTGGAATGAAGTCTCTATTATAACTCTAGTGCATTTTTGAGCATTGCATTGAAACTGCTGTCTCTGATTTAGCCCACCAACAATGAATATCTGTATTTCATAATTATGCATTACATCTGTTTTGCAGTGATGACACCAACTCAGGAAGACTGAGAAAAGCTGAAGCAAGTGACACTGTGCTTGTTATTGTGCAATTCTTTTACAGTCCAACCTTTACTTTTATATGTCATTTTTCATACTCTGCTGCTGTATCATTATGCATTTAGGGAATGACTTATGTAAGGCTTAGTGCTAAATGAAAACTAGAAATTAAAAAAAAAAAGAGAACCAAAAGACTATAAAGCAAAAAAACTATAATTGCAGCCAGTCAGGTTCCACATACATAGTGTGATCATATGTAAACCGATTGACATCTGACTCATCCATCTAAAAGATAACAACTGCTATCCCTTTCCCCTTAATCTTGTTTTATTCTGCTTGCCTTCTTCTTCTTCTCTCTCTCTCTGTCCGTGGCTACTGTTTTAGTGGTTTGAAAGGAGAGAACATTAAAGATGCTGAGATCATCTTTCTGTTTTACAACCGTTATCTCAAGTGCTGTGCATAATTTTATTAGCTTTACAGGAAAGGAACAGCAAATTATACGCATGGGCAACATGCAAGACACAATAAATAAAATGAGTAGTTTCTTACAAAGAGTGAAGTATTCTCACCTTGTAATATTGAAATGAACAGTGGTAGGAAGCCTTAAATTGGGGGCAATACATTTACAATGGGTAAAAGGAAAGGCTGGACTGGCAAAATAAAGCCCTGCCAGGAAAAAAATAAATATCACTGACTTCAGAAAATACTATGGGAAGGGAGTGATGCCTGAGAGTATAGTTTTGGGGTGATGAGGTTGGACTTTACGTCAATGCAGGAGTTAAACATTGTTATGACTGATTATATAAATGGTGTAGCAATAGATATAGTAAGTGTATAGAGTCAGCATCCTATAGATCTTTTCTCATTTTCCAGGTATTTAAATATTTATATAGAACTTAATGTCCTAAAACTTTATGCAGAGGCTGAGAACTGGCATTATAAACATACTTGTGTTAGTATATAACTTATATCTGGTTCTACTAAGAATTGCTGAGTTGCAAAGCTGAAAGAAGTGCCCCAAACACAGAAGGGGAATAAAATAATGTATTTGTTTTTTTGCAGGGGAGCAAGCCCTGTTGCACCTCCCCACACCTCCCGAATGTATATGTTTAAAGTCTACTGTCACATCAACTCAAAAAAGAAGTCTCTCAAAACAACTGAATCTTTAATAAAGATGTTTCTTGTTTAAAAAAGGGGCAGGAATTGAATAATTTGTGTAATGTTGCTTATGTTATATGATATATAGCAATATATGTGAAGTATATTTTTTGTTATTGTTAATTTAACACAGTTTGATTACTTTTGTATAAATGCTAATGTGACTGTGTTACAAGTGATAATTCAATCAATTTCAAAAAAAGTGAATCTTTGCTAGTGCTAATTTAAAAATCGCACTGGCAATGATTTTTTATGGAAAACCACAAACAGCATTAAGCTTTTCATCTTTTTTTTTTTTTTTTTATGAGCTACTAACACTCACGAAATTTCACCTAAAGCAGTTGTATGGACACCATTATATCTATATCAAGTGTAAACAACAATTACATTCTGAAATAAAATAATTATTTTTGTTACTGAAACGTCAGTATGAGTAGCATTATAATCTTATTAGAGTTGTCTTAGGAGTGAAATTAGAAAATGTGAGAAGGACAGAAAAAAACTATCTGTAGTAGAGATGATTTTGTCTCTTGTATTGAGACATGTTCTTCTTATAATTCCTGATGCTCTTCATGAAACCAGATCTGCTTAAGGGTACATATGCTATGAAATAAAGTAAGAATATACAGGGATTTACCATTGCTAACATTATAAAGTCAACTAATTAAAAGTCTTTTACACTGAAAAATGAGAAAGTGCTTCTCTTTTTGACACTCTGCTATGACTTTTCAAAATCCAGTGCTACGATTTGATTTAAATCTGAGAAGTGTAGAGTTATGCAGAAAAGACAACAGGTTTGTCTTGCAAAACTTAATGCAAAATTAGGAAATGGAGCAATTCTCTTTATTAACTAGTGATTACATTTGAAATCTACTTTCATCACAAGCGGCTGTGATAATATTTGCTACAAGCTATGTATGGTTTTATTTCTGAAACTTAGACCTTGAGCTACTGTTTGGACTTCATTTTAAAACATTAACTTTTGGAAGCCATACAGTCTCCAATTTCCAGGTATGAGATAGTCAATGCATGCATTGTAAGCATTTCTAATGGTCTTTGAAAGGAATGTGTTAAATCTTATATGGCCTCAGGCAGGTCATTTGATATGCCTACTCCAGCAGCAGACAAACATTTTCTGGTTCAACATGCCTTGTCAGAATGAAGTATTAGTAAAATAAATGACATTACTTTTACTCATATGTAGAGTGATCATTAATTTTAGACATTATTGTACTTTTAAATCCAGACATTAAAAAGCTGGTATAGTGCTGTCTTCCATACATGTGCCTCTCTGTTCTTACTTTGAATTGCACCTGCTTTCTGTTAAAGCTAACCACACCTGTTATCCTGCATGAGAAAGGGTTGTGTCAGGCTTTGCTAGATCAGGTGACAGATATATAGAAGTCACATAATTTGCTTTACTGCATTGTATTCAAATACACTTTAAAAATACTGGTTTCTAATGTCTTCTAAGCTTTTATATTCTTAGATGTCAGTTATAAAAAATTCATAGCATTTTCTGTTGTTGCATTTCTTTTAAATATGTTGCAAAATGTCTGTTTTGTAATCTTGTGTAAGCTTTTATTAATTTACGTGTCCTTATAAAGTCGGTGTCATCTACTTTAAAATGGCATACATTCTGCTATGTTATCAAAAAGTTGAAAGGTGCTATATCTACCTGCCACATAACCTGCTATTGTTGCTCAAATTGCTGCAAGTTAAACATTAGCAAAAAAAAAAAGAGTGAAAATATTACTTACGGTACTGGAAATTCAGGTTTTGCTGAAACTTGCAGCAGCAGCAGCATGCAGGAAATGAGCACTGCAGGCCACATTGCTGGAGAGAAGTTGCACACACCTATATACATCTAAAAATAAAGTGTGTGCTCTAGTTGTGAGTGAAGTATTTGAATGTATGATCTGGTATTTATTGGGAAACTTGAAGGAGGAGGAGGCGAACTGCAAGATGGGTGTACCTTGGGTGTACCTGTTTGTCTTCCTCGCAGTTATGAAGCAATCTAGAAAACACCTGAATAACGTAGGAAGATAAAGAGGGAGAGAGAGGGTGAATAATCCTTACTGTGTCACAATGCTTCATAACAATACAAACCACAAAAGGGAATTTTAAGCATACAGAGTATGCCATAAAAGTAGTCCAGATGCAACAAAATCAAATATAGCGTAAACATTACAAGCATACATAAATCTGACAACACACCCCAAAATCTGAAATACAAAGATTTAAAAAAATGTTATTGTCATTTAGGAAACACAAGTGCTACCTAAATGGAATTTTGATTGTCAGCTCTTTTACAGGAAAAAACATACACAAAAAGACAAGACATGATTGGTATTAAAGAATAAATAAATAAATATATTACAAAAAGTAAAAGTCTAGGTAGTTGACACATGCTTGTACACTATTTGTATACACTGGACAACATCGACTACTAGATGATTAACACATGAAAAAAAAGTCCATTATACACAGACGTGAGATTGGGTGATATTGCACATAAGAACACTATTGGAATTGCACTTGAATAAGAATATATTAATTTTAGTATGCAATTAATTTAATCACTTTATGAAAAAAAGGAAAAGAATGTCAGCGTAACAATCTATTAGAGTTTTGATACATTGAGATTTACATCTGTATTGATGAGTCTTATTGCTGTAGTATAACAATTGTTCATGAATCTGGAGGTTCTGCAGCAGATACTCTGTCACCTTCTACCAGATGCAAGTTTAGTGAACTAACCATACCTGGATGAAAAGTGTCAGCCAGTATTTTGCAGGGCTTCTTTTTACACCTCATTTCAAAGAGCTCCTGTAAGGTAGGAAGACTAGTGCCCACGATCATTTCTGCTGTTCTTATTATTCTTTGCAGCGTCTTCCTTTCGGTCATTGTGCTGTTACTAAAACATACAATGCAGTTGCTAGTGATAATGCTCTCGACTGCTCCTCTGTAGAAGGTAATTAGAGCATTCATAGAGAGCTTTGCTTTTTTAAGCCTTCTTAAGAAGTGTAGCCACTGGTGGTCTTTTTTAATTATTTGGCCTGTGTTTGTACTCCAGGAAAGATCCTCTGATATGTGTACCCCCAGGAACTTGATAGTTTGGACTCCCTACACTTCTTCACCATTGATCCTGAGGGGCAGGTGCATGGTAGAGCTTTTTCTGAAGTCAATAATTATTTCTTTAGTTTTACTGATATTCAGGTCCAAATTGTTGTTATTGCACCATTCAATCAGGGAGTTGACCTCATTCTTTTACCCACTCTCATCATCACCACTGTGGTGTCATCTGAGAATTTGATGATGTTGTTGTTGCTAGCTTTTGCAGAGCAGTCATGGGTGAGGATTGTGAACTGTAGAGGACTCAACACACAGCCCTGGGGTACTCTGGTGTTAATTGTATACTCGCTGAAGTGTTGTCACCAGCACAGGTCCTTTGTGGACTTCCAGTTAGGAAATCAAGGATCCAATTGCACGGCCCTTTATTTATGCAAAGGTTGATTAGCTTTCCTATAGGTTGCATAGGAATCACAATACAACCCATTTAATGGATGATTCTCTCAAATTCAGATGAAAGGCACTGTTTTCGTCTGAATTTCCAAAAATAAAATCCACTGCACAAAAACCAACATTCTCCCCTTTCATCATTTTTTCAGTTATATCTTTATTTAGTTCTCTGCTTGACAGCTGACATAGCCACTGTGTAAAATTATCTTACCAAAATCATTAATAGATGGGCAATCACAGATTCATTAGTTAATGATTTTTTTTGGATAATTATTACTAAGAAAAAATGCTTTCTGAAGGACAGCCATCATATTTCTAAATTACATAATCACCTCCTAGAAAGAATAATTCACAGCTTCATTGTGGCAAGTCATGCCTTACTGCACATACGTAGAAAATTATTTTCACATTTACCCATATGATTTACTAATTATCTTCACACTGTCTTGTTTAGCACAACCAAATGAAAGCAAAACGTACAGCCTTCCTCCATGAAAGCTATCGTGAGGATATTAGATCTGCAAGCATGACTGGCAGATGTTTTGTGAAAGCTTATGAATGATTCCAGATTGCCCTGCATTGTATATGCCAGCATGACTGCCTATACTTTTGTGGATGGCTTATGTTTTTTGATTATTACTTTGAATTGTGTAGGATGTTTGAATCAAACAGTATTCTTCTGGCTGACTAAATGTACATGTTTTTTTTTAAAAGAATTCTGAATGTAGGTTATGCCAGTTAGCTGATCTAGATGTGATATCATCATGTGCCAGAGCTGAACAGAATCGACTCGAATAGGAGTAGAAATGAATAGAATTATAACAGCAGGCCAGTTTCCAAAGCTTCAGAGCACCTTCTACACACCAACCTTTTAGTCAGCTCAAACTGAGCTGACTAAAAGACAAGTTTAGGCATGAAGCTCTTCAGAACTTTGCTGCCCCCAAAGAATACACTCCTCTGAGGCTTTTGATGACCGACAGTCGGCTTGTGCTTTCCTTTGCTGTGCACATAAGTTCTCTTTGGGGGAAAAAAAACTTCCATTTTCTTAATTTTGTTGATGTTTTATTACTTTTCATTTCAGGAAAGGTATTTTAAAGCTAGGAGTATTATGTTTTAATGTGTTTTGAGATTAGCTTTTGAGTTGTCTGTCAGTTTAAAAGTGGTGTAAAGCATATCTCTCAACCTCTTAGAGCAAGAAACTGGACAAAGCCATAAAGAATGAGAGAATAAAGGCCCAAAAATAGGGACAGTTTTCAAATATAGCTCTTACAAATGTAGAAAGTATATAGAATAACAGGTTTTGCATTAGCATGAATTTTCTGAAGGGTATGAAGTCTAAAACTCAAATGTCTGTCATTATTTTTGGACTTCAACCCTTAGTGATTTGCTAATGTTTTGCCATAAAACCACAATTTTATGAGAAACAGACCTAAAATATGAGACAAAAATCTGGAGATTCTGCAAAAATCTGTACAACTGAGAGGTATAGTAACTGAAAACATGTTTTTCTTAGAGAAAGTATATTTATTTCACTTTTGTGGGGCTGGCATTGTGTTTTTAAAGTGCTTTTAATTGTGTTATTTTTGTCAAAAAGTATTTTTATGAACTGGTAGTTTTTACTGGCAATTGCTGCATGTCTTCTCTGGGAAAGAGGCACCATTTTCACTTGACTATGGAACAGAATAAAGGGTGCCACAGACAGTCCTCTTCCATCCACAAAAAGAAAAAAAATAAGAAAACAGCCCTTGCTACCACAGCAGGCTAGTGATTTACCTCAGCCACAGGTAGGTGACTCTGCTGTGGCCATTTGTAACTCAGACCATTTATCTTTTACGCTGAATCCCTCTGGTGTAGCACCTATAGCCCCTATGGACACAAGGTTAGCCATGACCTTTGTGACTGTTGTGGTTCCTTAATGTGCAAAGGGGAGATAGTCTTGTTGGTCCTGAGAGAGAGAACAGGGTAGGTTTCCGTGTTGTGTCAGAATGCTGTGCCCATCTCTGGGGAGCCTGCTGCTGCCATTAGTGACATGGCTGTCCCCATTTTTCCTGTCAAAAAGAAACAGCACACCAAGCATTTACCCCTACTCATTTCTTTGATAGGAGCAGTTTATTGGGTCTGGCTTAGGGTTTAATTCAGGATATTGATCTTTTTTGAAAAGTAGTTTCCGGTAATGAAAGTGTATTCTGAATCAGAACAGACAGATGCAGGGACAGTTACAAGTTTTTTTCTCCCTCAGATTTCTGATTCAGATTTAGATGAGAGCTCAGTTTCTGATTCTCCCTGTGGTGGTTTCTCTTTCTCTGAGACTATTGCTACAATATCCCAATGTTTTCTATGGGGGAACATTGAGGTTTCCCATTTCCTCAGAAAATATTATGAGTTGTTAAAGAAGGATTTTCGAGAACCTATACCCATTCCTGCTGTTCTGTCTTCTTTACAGGATGTAGGTCTTACTGCCTGCAATTTTTCTCATGGTCAGCCAGCTGCCCATAAAAAGACAGGATTATCTAAAGTTCATCATTCTTTTAAAATTTTATACACTAATCTCAAATGTGACCCAACAGCTACAGTGTTAGTTTATCCCACTGCTGCTAAACACGTATTTAATTTCAACCTGTGTCACTCTGATAAAGATGAGGAAATCATTGATAGGTATGGGAAAAATGTAAACTTCATCTTTGATTTTCAGAGTGTTTGAACTTTCAGGCTCATATGTTAAAGTTTGTTCTGATGAATTATGAAAGTATGAGGGATGTTTTATCTGCAGTTTCTTGTTGTGAGGAAAGGTCTGCTTTAAATAACTCTGTTTTTTCTATTGCACAGGTCACTGACTACTCATTGTTTACAGGGTGCATGACAATTCTCTGTTGGTATTTCTTCCAAAACTTAGCCACTGGTACTATTCTGAGAAAGTTTGCATAGCAGCATTCTAAAAACCTTCCAGATGATGTTAAAATTAGATTTTAAATTTTCCATTTGATAGAGATTTATTTAGTGATTGACCCCTCTGTTGCAAAGGTGATCAAATAGTTTGATGGAAAAGGCAAGCTGATCCAGGGAATATCAAAGTTTTCTCAGCTCTCCCTTTCCAACTTTTTAAGAGATTTTCTATCTCGTCATCCGTTTTTGGCAAAAAAAAAGAATAAACAGTCTCAAAAAATATGTCCATGTAGTTCATCGATGTTCCTCTGATAATGCATATAAATAAGTAAGGTGGCTTAAAATGGAAAAAAAAATTTGCATCACTTCAATTTAAACCACCTGACATATATGCATTATCAGAGGAGGAACAATGAACTCCATGGACCTTTTTCAGACATAGGCTGAGTTCAAGCTGAAATTACATGATATGCTTAGAATCACACAGTAGAGAAAGACAGGATACAAGAATCAAACCCTGAAACACAGACAGCTGATTGTTTTCAGCTCATAGCCTTAATTCTATGCAATAACTGCTAAACAATCAAAGCATGCAGCTAATGTGGTAATAAGTGGTGAACATTTTAAAGTAAATACTGGGTAAGTACACTGAGGCAGTGTGAGACATAAATACTGGGTAAGTACACTGAGGCAGTGTGGGACATAAATACTGGGTAAGTACACAAAGGCATTGTGGGACATAAATACTGGGTAAGTACACTGAGGCAGTGTGGGACATAAATACTGTGCAAGTACACTAAGGCAGTGTTGGACATAAATACTGGGTAAGTACACAAAGGCAGTGTGGGACATAAATACTGGGTAAGTACACTGAGGCAGTGCGGGACATAAATACTGGGTAAGTACACAAAGGCAGTGTGGGACATAAATACTGGGTACGTACACAGAGGCAGTGTGGGACATAAATACTGAGTAAGTACACTGAGGCAGTGTGGGAGATAAGTACTGGGTAAGTACACAAAGGCAGTGTGGGACATAAATACTCGGTAAGTACACTGAGGCAGTGTGGGACATAAATACTGGGTAAGTACACTGAGGCAGTATAGGACATAAATACTGGGTAAGTACAGAAAGGCAGTGTGGGACATAAATACTGGGAACGTACACAGAGGCAGTGTGGGACATAAATACTGAGTAAGTACACTGAGGCAGTGTGGGACATAAATACTGGGTAAGTACACAAAGGCAGTGTGGGACATAAATACTTGGTAAGTACACTGAGGCAGTGTGGGACATAAATACTGGGTAAGTACACTGAGGCAGCATGGGACATAAATACTGGGTAAGTACACAAAGGCAGTGTGGGACATAAATACTGGGTAAGTACACTGAGGCAGTGTGGGACATAAATACTGGGTAAGTACACTGAGGCAGTGTGGGACATAAATACTGAGTAAGTACACAAAGGCAGTGTGGGACATAAATACTGGGTAAGTACACTGAGGCAGTGTGGGACATAAATACTGGGTAAGTACACTGAGGCAGCATAGGACATAAATACTGGGTAAGTACACAAAGGCAGTGTGGGACATAAATACTGGGTAAGTACACTGAGGCAGTGTGGGACATAAATACTGGGTAAGTACACTGAGGCAGCATGGGACCTAAATACTGGGTAAGTACACAAAGGCAGTGTGGGACATAAATACTGGGTAAGTACACTGAGGCAGTGTGGGACATAAATACTGGGTAAGTACACAAAGGCAGTGTGGGACATAAATACTGGGTAAGTACACTGAGGCAGTGTGGGACATAAGTACTGGGTAAGTACACTAAGACAATCTCTGAGATTAAGTAAAGTGAGATAGCATGGGACATAAATACTGGGTAAGTACACAGAGACAGTGTGGGGCATAAATACTGGGTAAGTACACTGAGGCAGTGTGGGACATAAATACTGGGTAAGAACAGTGAGGCAGTATATAAGTACTGGGTAAGTATTCTGAGGCAGTGTAGGACATAAACAGGGGGTAAGTACACTAAGGCAATGTGTGAGATTAAGTAAAGTGAGACAGCGTGGGACATAAATACTGGGTAAGTACACAGAGACAGTGTGGGGCATAAATACTAGGTAAGTACACTGAGGCAGTGTGGTACATAAATACTGGGTAAGTACACTGAGGCAGTGTGGGACATAAATACTGGGTAAGTACACAGAGGCAGTGTGGGGCATAAATACTGGGTAAGTAGCCCGGGGCAGTGATGGACATAAATACTGGGTAAGAACAGTGAGGCAGTATATAAGTACTGGGTAAGTATTCTGAGGCAGTGTAGGACATAAACAGGGGGTAAGTACACTAAGGCAATGTGTGAGATTAAGTAAAGTGAGACAGCGTGGGACATAAATACTGGGTAAGTACACAGAGACAGTGTGGGGCATAAATACTGGGTAAGTACACTGAGGCAGTGTGGGACATAAATACTGGGTAAGTACACAAAGGCAGTGTGGGACATAAATACTGGGTAAGTACACTGATGCAGTGTGGGACATAAATACTGGGTAAGTACACTAAGGCAGTGTGGGACATAAATACTGGGTAAGTACACAAAGGCAGTGTGGGACATAAATACTGGGTAAGTACACTGAGGCAGTGTGGGACCTAAATACTGGGTAAGTACACAAAAGCAGTGTGGGACATAAATACTGGGTACGTACACAGAGGTAGTGTGGGACATAAATACTGAGTAAGTACACTGACGCAGTGTGGGAGATAAATACTGGGTAAGTACACAAAGACAGTGTGGGACATAAATACTGGGTAAGTACACTGAGGCAGTGTGGGACATAAATACTGGGTAAGTACACTGAGGCAGTGTGGGACATAAATACTGGGTAAGTACACTGAGGCAGCGTGGGACATAAATACTGGGTAAGTACACAAAGGCAGTGTGGGACATAAATACTGGGTAAGTACACTGAGGCAGTGTGGGACATAAATACTGGGTAAGTACACTGAGGCAGTGTGGGACATCAATGCTGGGTACGTACACAGAGGCAGTGTGGGACATAAATACTGAGTAAGGAGCCTGGGGCAGTGATGGGCATAAATATTGGGTATGCACATTAAGGGATTGAAGAGAGGTAGATGAAGACTCAGAGTATAACATGAATGAGTCTGGCTTCTCCATAATATATTTTTTTTGCAATGTAAGCTTCTCTTCTATTTTTTTTTTACCTGCTTGGATGTTTTTCAAACATATTCCTACTTTATTGCATTTTCTTTTACTTTTCTTGGAATTTAAAATTTAACAAATGGTCACTGCAAGGAGAACAGAAGAGGAGAGAGACTGTTCAATTGTGAACAGAAGAGAAGAGCGACTGCTCAGTTTAACACATGTAGATACTTGCATGGTTGCATTTTCATACTTTTCTTAGAGGTAAGGAATATTTATTTTGAAGAAAAGAATTTATACAGTGATGCTTACCCTTTGTTTCTCTAGTCGGATTCTTACTTGGGGTGGGGTCTCTCATATAGAGTTTGCATGATCTTTATCTATGCTGTTTTTTGGCAGGTGGTGCTGTTACCTCCCACATTTAAAAATATTCTGTAGGTAAAATGACAAGCCTTTGAATGTCCACAGTACTGTGTGCCACATGTGAATACATTAGTGTTCATGTGTCTGTGAGTATGCCGATTTATGTTTGAATGTGTGTTTGTATGTGTGTACTTGAAATGCTGTTGCCCTGTTCAGATTTATTTCTTTATTTTGCATTTAGTGGGTCCCAGAATATGATCCAACTTTCCCACGGTACTAAACTGGATAATGGTAATTTGACAGTGAATATAATGGCAAGACTGAGGAAGGTTTCTGCTTTGCTAGGCCAAATGTCAACATTTGTGCAATTCATGGCATCTGGAGAAAAATATTCATAGTGTGGTATCTCAGAAAGTTCTTAGCTCAAGATAGGCCACATCTACAGTAGCAGCTCAAAGCTGATATATCTGCTATACTCCACCAACCCTTGCACCATCATGTCTAAAAGATGGTCCAATTTATAGTTAGTTTAGCTATTGGTTCTATGTCTTACAGGTTTATAAGCTGTTACTAGGCTATCAGTCCAAGAGCCATTTAACATATCTAGCCAATGTAGGCTTTGTGGGCTGAAGCCATGATTATAGCCTATATGACCTGAACTTGACTAGTGGTCTGGGGTGTCTAACTTTGTTAGGGAGGATCATGATGGGAGGGAAATAATTATCCCACTCAGCCAAACTGCTGCCATTTAAAATAACAAAAGTAGCCATAGTATAAGAGTTGTGCAGCTGATGTTCCAAGTTGATAGCAGCCCTTCATGCTTGATTGCAAGAGCATGTATATGGCAGGTGAGGTAAAAAAATGTGCTGCCTCCGGTATTCATTCCATCATCTACCTAAGGTGTAGATTTAAGGCCCTAATTACAAAAACCCTGCTTGCTCTGTGTACATTAGCCCACAGGGAATGGAGAAGTGATGTTTGGCAGATAATGGAAAAGAAATAAGTTATAAAAATATCATAGTCTATCTGATTATTTCTCAGTCATTAAAATTATATTTCCTTGGATTTTCTTTTTAATCAACAGTATAATAGCATAAATTCACAAGCTACCATTCAAACAAATAAAAAATAATGGTCTTCATCTGGAACTTTAAAAGCTACAGACAATGCCTAAACATACTAGCCGGTCCATAAATAAATAAATGGGTACTAAGAAATGTTGACCTTAAGATTCAATTAATATTAAGAAAAGATATTATAAGAAGTAATCAGTTAAAATTTTCTCTCAGGTTTGCAGGATATATAACGTTTCCACAGAGCCTGACTGCAGTGTGGCCCTGGTCTTCCAAGAACAATTCAAGAAAGTGAAAATTAACATAATGGAAATGTCTTTCAGTGAACCATAATGCAACTTTTCTGTTCATTACAAAAGTTAATCTTAGTTACAAATAAATTATTACTGGGTCCTCAGTATCTAAGATAATTTAAATTAATTTAATCACATCAAACATTTCTAACATTACTGTAAATAATCAGATGTTTATCCTACTAATAATATAAGAGACAACTCTCTATGATGGGGAAAAAGTGACAGTGTTAAATACAATAAGAGAGTGTTGGGTTTATAGGCCAAAGATACATTAATTCTAAGCCAATGTGGAATAACAGTTTCCAAATGCATGTAGCAACACAAGTTTTACCCCTTTTGCCAGTCCTACTGATTCTATGATTGACAAAAACAGCCCTAAATTCCCTCAATATATAATGATACCATATCAAAATGTAAGAAAGTCTCCCTTTAGAGTATCATTTACTGTGTCATTCAACTACAGATATAAGAGATCAAAATAAACTGGGATAAATTCTGGTCAAACCTGAATAAACATACATGAAACAATGTAATATATTCAGCTGATCTCATGTACGTTTTCATTTTCATAAAACTGTTTAATTTGCAAAGCAGTACATGCTTTATATATATATATATATATATATATATATATATATATATATATATATATATATATGGTCAAACCTGAATAAACATATATGGAAAAATTCAATATATTCAAGTGGTCTCATGTATGTTTTCATTTTCATAAAACTGTTCAATTTGCAAAGCAGTACAGGCAGACATTAAACACATATTCTTATAAGGGTATGCTTTCAGCAAACATAAAATGAGCACAGAACCACCATCTCCATAACTACATTCAGTAGCAGTGGAGTTTATCCCTTTCTACATTGTTGTGCAATGAGTTGGTATATTTAAGTTTAAGGGTGCACTCTCCCCTCAAAACAAACTTTCCTCAGACTGTTTGATAAAGGCTGTTTCTTTACTTTCACAAAAACTGCTTTTGACAAGTCAGCATGAATCTGTTTTGTGACTATCGGCAGGTAAAATGATTTCAAAAAAGTGTTAATTGTTCACATTACTTCAAGAAATCACTACAGTTCCACCTATGGGAGAACTGCATTCTAAACATTAAAACTGAAAATATTCCCCCTAAAAACTTGAAGATGGTGGTTCTGTGCTCATTGCAGAAACACTAAGTGGTCAGAAACTGAACAACAAGAGGAGAAGTAACATATAAGGGGTGGTATATCACAACTTGGAAGATTATGAAATCCATTAGGTGAGCAAATATACTCTAACAACATACTGAGAAGTTCCCAATTACAAGAAAAGGATTAACTCCTAGAAGTGATGTAATGTGTAACAAAACAAAGATGTCACCAGTTATGAAAAATGTTCTGTGATAGTATCACCTGTTTTCAGAATATTGATTTACCTATTTATTGGCTTATTTGTAAAATAATTCATATGGTAGTAATGTTACCGTGATGAGACAATGTTCAAAACTGATACATTCTTACATGATAGTTGTGTAACAAATGTAACTCTGTTAGTAGATGAATTTCTTCATTTATTTGTAAAAATATTTATGTTTGAAAAATGTAAACAGTATCTGAAAGCCTGACTTAGAATTATAGCAAAGAAATATACGAAACCTATGCTTATAGTTTGTCACTTTTCTTATAACACAGTGGGATGCAGTTTTTAATTTTTTAAGAAATGCTCCAAAAGACATGAGTGAATGGGTATGCCTTTGCTGAAGGTTGGGCATCGGGCTGGCAACTCGGCACCATAAAAATCGACTGCCAATCATTAGCGGACCAGAGTTCCACTGTGGCGACCCCTAACCGGGAAAAGCCGAAAAGACAAACAACAAATGTACAGATGCCACTATTAAAGTAAAATACAGTATGTATGCTGATTTTTGAAATGCAAAAATATGACCCCTAACAAAGACACTGACATTTGACACAAGGTACATAAAACTGCATGAAGATGTCCCTTCTATAGTATCCTTGATTTTATTTTAAATAATGAGGAATGCACATCAAGAAACCTTGATTTTATGCTTGGCCATATTTGACAGCATGCTACAACATATCCACCATCAAACCATCTTCTCACTACACTTCATTTTCACTCTGTAAGGAAGAGTTTTGTTTCCAAGTATACATCACAATATCATTAGAACTCAGTTTAGATAAATTACAAAAAAAAACAAAAAAAAAAAAACAACAAAAAAAAGATTGTATAGTCTTGCATGTTTTCTGTACTAAATTTCTGATTGCATTTAGTCATTTAATCTCAGAACTCCGTAACATATATTGAAATGTGACCTGTTTATTATTGTCACAAACTGAGTCAGACCAAGCTCATAGAAGCTACTTTCCTGAATTATGGCATTAGCCTTTGATTCAGTTTTTATAAGTTCCTCACTAAGTGTGTCAGTATGTCTGGAATATAGCAGCCCACTAAGGAACTATTGAAAAGACTCTTCGACTACAAAGACAGAAGCATTAGGGGATCACATCTCACATTTTACTACTGCATATTTACTTTTCTCAGAAGACATTCCTAGACTGTTTCATCTTCTTTATACACTTCACGCAGTGTGTGATACGTCTTAATGTTTTTTAACTGTGTTCCTTTATTTGTAGGTTGCTTGCCTGTTTCCTTGTTGACACACAGTATACCTGGTTGAGTGAGATCATTACCTCTTTGTTTTTGCAATTTTCTCTTTGTTGGCTCTCTCACTCTGCTCCTGGTGACAAGACAAGGTATAAACAAGACCAAAACAACCTGCTCCTGCTTAAGTACCCTCCATTTAGCTCAGCAGATACACAAGGGTTGTTTTATCCATTTTGCTGTACTTTACCTTTGTCTGCACGGAACCTTAGTTGGTACCTCTCTACTTAGTCAATGTTTTTAAATTGCTATTTAGACTTTTCCTTTGTCTACACTGAAACTCAAATGACATCTTCCTGCTCAGTCAAGTCATCATTTCCAAATTATTATTTAGACATTACTCCCTAGTCCTTGCTCTAACCATAACCCTCAGACATTGACACACACACACACACACACACACACACACACACACATGCACACTCACTCCAAGTGTTGAAACATTTGGTATATCCAAAACTTTGTTTTACCAGCCACTGCCACTTATCATAACCAAGCAAGCATTTCATTTGAAACAACAGTAATATTGTTTCTTTTTTTTAGTCCTACACTTGATGAATGTTTTCCCTAAATTTCTACTCCAAAAATATCTATTGTAACTGTGACTTGGAAATCCCACCACTGCCCACCAATATATGTGATGCCCCACCACAGACCCAGTAATCAAGGAGCTTGAATCCTCACCACAGGTGTTAGTGGGGAATGTACAATGGGAGAATGACAGGTACAGACACAGTATTTCCAGATGCAGCTCTCTGCATCAAAAGCAATTTCCCTTAAGAGCACACAGAGACCACGGTCAGTCCAGGGCTGGTTTCTCCCTCTTTCTCCAGATCCCCAATAAGACTCTCCACTGGCACAGCTATAGAGTAGAGATCTCAGCCAACTTGCCAAGCCAAGACCTCCAGCACCATCTCTGTCCATCCAGTGCTTTGTATCCCTGCCCATATAGCTGACACACACA
Source organism: Protopterus annectens (assembly GCF_019279795.1). Lineage (NCBI taxonomy): Eukaryota > Metazoa > Chordata > Ceratodontiformes > Protopteridae > Protopterus > Protopterus annectens. Next base: position 198,412,661 of record NC_056741.1, read on the forward strand.
CACACACACACACACACACACTTTGAGGTTTGATTTATACACACACACACACACACACACACACACACACACACACACACACACACACACACACACACACACACACACACACACACACACCTGGCAAAGGCTTGCACAGGTTTATCAGCTATGCTCCCTTCTGCCCAGACTATAAGGTAGTTATCACTGCCACCAGACATGTCCTTATCTGCTACTTTAAGGCCTTTAACAAAGGGTGCCCAATCTTACTGTGTAATGTTAATATCGATACAAATGGTAGTTTGACCAAGAGCAAGGTTATTAGGAGTGACCTACACAGTGTCACCAAATAAATATGCAAGTACTCTCAGTACCTAAATATGTCTCACAAATATCAGCCACAGTGAAAGGTTTAAATATATTTAATAATAAATAATAAAAGAACAAGAAAATACTCAGTATATAATCACAGTAACATCAGAGTTCAAAACCACAGGAAATATTTAAAACAACATTCCAGGACAGTCTCAAATAAATAAAGTAAACATGTAATTCATACTTCACTATATTGACTGAATCTAACAGAATTACTACACCTTATTTATTACTTGCAGAACAAGCAAGGCAGATGTGGTGAGACAGTCTTCTAGCTGATGTTGTCATGTCAAAGAAAAATACAGTATGCACAGTCTCTCTCAGGGAGTTCTTAAATTAACATCTCAAATATTACTGCAGGGATAGCTTGCAGGATGACATCACTTCTTGTTATCTGACTCTATCCCAGGTAAAGCCCTCATTGATGTAGGTGGTAGCATGTAGCATCTATCAGTGAAAACACATAGGCAAGACTTTTCTTAGATCTAAGGCAGACCCTGGAAGTCATAAAACAATAAAAACACTTCTAACACATTACAGTGAACCTCCAGTTCTAGATGTTGTGTCTGTTACTGCACTGCAACTGAAAGATAACATCCTTTTTTATGGCGTGGCTATAAAGTAATTTAATTTCAACAATTTTTCTGGAGTTTTGCAAGTTACCATTTTGTATTCCAGTTTCCCCTTTTAAAATATATACATCTAAACAGTTATAATAGTGTATGTGCATTTCTGTTCTGTTCCAGTAGGGTACACTGTGGATACATTTTTAAAGCTTAGTGCTTTACATCCCTTGCCAATACACACTTCTGTACCAGCAGTTTGATATACACATAACATACAGTTCTAATACATTTGTAACACAAGCATATGAATCATGTTGATATTTACAAATGGCATATAATTATTTACAAAATTCCAGATAGCTGGGCTGGCAGTATCTCCTCTCATGACAAAAACCATAGTGTTTATTTTGCAAAATAAGTTTAAAAAAATGGGTTAGGCTCCTCAATGGTCATAGGATCATAGGATCATAAGAGGTTACTAGGCTAATGACCCTAGATCCCTTACAAGCCTAGCCAAGTTCCAGTCCTGTTCCCTAGAATGTCAATGGTTTTAGCACAGCTAAATCAACACCTACTGCCCCTATCCAGGAACAATGCTGGTGAGATGCATGGGGTGAATTTACGATTTCCCATCCAATCATCCAAGTTATGCTTAAACAGGGTCAATGAAGGGCTCTGTTTCACCTGAGTTGGAAGTTTGTTCCAAAGGAGAAGTAATCTTTGGGAAACAAATCTCTCTCTCCAGCAAGTCCTGCTGATGTCACATACTAGGCTATGATCCCTAGAACGAGTGACCAATCATAATTTAACTTATGGGTGTGCAGCATTTCCATTAAAGCAGGATCTGAGACTGCTTTAAACAGCAAGGCACAGATCTCTGAGTAGTCTGTATGACACAGAGTATAGAGACTGTGATTTCAGTCTGCCAACAAATGACATGTGCTGAAGGCCTTGCATTTTTCTTTGTAAGAAACCTTTTAGGTCTTTCCAATTGCCGCAGGTATCTGGTAAGGTACATACCAAAGGGACCATTGTGCTCTATTATTGCCTTGATGATGGAAAAGTACAGGGGGCATATGACCTCTTTTTTTCTGGAAGCAAAGTCCTTACTTATGAGATGGGCAATGTAGACATGATAGTCAAAGGAGAGGTTGCTATCAACCTGTGTGCCCACATCTCTTGCCACAGATTAAGTGCTTAAGGTGTTGTTATTATTGTGGTGCTCAGCATGCCAAAAGGGATGATGATGCATTTCTGTGCATTGAACTTTGACACCAGTCATTAGTCTGTGTAAGGCCTTCTTGTAGGATGGGGACTATATGACCACTCCTAGTTTGCAGTCATCTACAAAGTTTGTCAGCCATATACCTTTTGTTTTGTCTGTATATCCAAGAAGTAGATCCCAAATAATAAGGGCCCCATAAGCGAACCCTGTGGAAAACCACTGTTTACTGGTCTTCTGGAGGAGTTTGAGTCCCTGGTTTGACTCTGTGTGTTCTATTAGTGAGCCAATTTGCAACCCACCTGACAATATACAGGTTAATCTCCATCTGTGTGAGTTTATCATTGATGCCAGAGTGAGGAATAGTGTGAAAGACCTTAGCTAATTCTAATTAGGCCATATGAACTGATTTACCTTTGCCCAGGGTTTTGGTGACCATCTTGAAGAAGTCCACTAAGTTCATTAAGCATGATCTCCCTTTGACAAAACCAAACCTGGTCGGGTAAAACATTTGGAGGTCTCCTACATATATCTTTGTTGATAAGGTCCATGGCAATTCTTTCCATGGCTTTGCAGATAAGGCTAGTCAGGGTTATGGGTCTATAGTTCAAATGAATCAGTGGATGCACCACCACAAAGTTCATTAAGCATGATCTCCCTTTGACAAAACCAAACCTGGTCGGGTAAAACATTTGGAGGCCTCATACATATATCTTTGTTCATAAGGTCCATGGCAATTCTTTCCATGGCTTTGTAGATAAGGCTGGTCAGGGTTATGGATCTATAGTTCAAATGAATCAGTGGATGCACCACCCTTATGTAAATGGATGAAAGTAGCTGTTTTGCATTCTGCAGGGACATAGCCAGTGTTTAGGCTGTGGCTGAAAAGAGTGCCCAGTGGTGCAGCTAATTCCTGTTTTAATCCATTAAGAACACAGCCAGAGATGTTATTTGGGAGGGTGGCCTAATGGTTAAGGTGTTTACCTTACAAACACAAAGTGCAAGGTTTGAGTCTCACAAGGGTAATTGGCTAAGCTCAAAATGGCTTGCAAGGGCAGTCTTAGATTAGTATTAATCTATGTTAGCAGGTCCCACAGAGGCTGTGTTTTTGGCTTTGCAAAGGGCATTTAAAACATGCTCCTCAAAGATAACAGGTGGAGCACAGGTTGTAGGGATGCTTTGGGGTATATGTGGTGGGGACAAGGAGGAGAAGTTCTCACTGAACCTATCCACTAGCATGTTGGCTATTTCCACAGTTTCAGTATATGTGGTACCATTCACAACAAGTTCTGCACAAATCTAAGTTTTTCTTGTAAGATTACAGATGTAGCCAAAGAATGCCTTTATTTTTACCCTTTGCTAGGGAGGCTAATTTGGATTCATAGTTAGCTTTAGATTGCTTTACAAGGTGTCTTATTTGTTTAATTAAGCAGAGGAGGGAGTGTTTCCAGTTATCAGACCATTCTTTCCTGCTCTTAGGGGTAGCATTTTCTTTCTTTTATTGTATAACCTGTTTATGGCAGATGTGATTTCCCCTCTCTGGCCCAATAATCATGGAGCATGAATCCTCACTACTGACACAGTAGAGGGATGTTCACTTGGAACAAAAATAGATACACCCAATACACCTACTCTGCATCAAGCATGATTTCCCTTAAGAACACACAGGGAACACATTCAATCAGGGGTCTGGATTTCTCTCTCTGTCTCCCACCAACTCCCTATTGGCACAGCTCTTGAGCTGAGTCCTCAGCTGAGTTTCCAAGCAAAGTCCTCCAGCATCCTCTCTATGAAACCAATGCTTTGTGTCCCTGCTACAAGCAGCTGACACACGCACTCTTAAAGATTTGATTTTCACACAGACACACACACACACACGCACACACACACACACACACACACACACACACACACACACACACACGCACATGCACATGCACGCACACACACACACACACACACACACACACACACACACACACACACACACACACACACACACACACACACACACATGGATATACCTGGGAAAGGCTGGCACAGATTTATTAGCTATGCCCCCTTCTGCCCAGACTATAAGGTAGTTACTGCCAACAGACACTCCAAAGCCAGCTACTCAGAGACTCTTACAAGGGTACCCAATTATACTGTATGAAATTAATATTAGTACAAATGGTAGTGTTTTGACCAATGCAGACAAGGCTTTCAGGACTGGTCACAGAGTCACCAGATATATATGAATACTCTCAAAGGTTAAAATCTTCCCTAAAGGACCAGCCATAATGAAAAGTTTAAATATATGTAATAATAAATAACAAAAGAACATGAAAATAGTAAATATCTATTTACAGTAAATCACAGGAAATATTAAAATAAGACAGACAAATGGATTCACACAGATACAGAAAAACAGTACTTAACTAATCTCACTACATTTTAATGATTGATGTAAAGAATGACTATTTCCTGGTTCACTTACTTGAGCAAGGCAAGATGAAGTAGTTGAGTGGTCCTTCTTTCTCAGGTTTCCAAAACAGAGTGATGGATTACAGAATGACATCACATACATCTGTTTATCTGATTCTGGTTCCCATGCTACCTCCCTGGCTAGAAGCTGCAAGGATTTGGCACATATGTGTCAATAATACACACACATAGAACTTTTGCTAAGATCTTTTGCAGCTTCTGGAAGTCATAAATGAATTTCAAATGTCTTTCCTTCCAGAGTAGCAATTAGTTCACTGCTAAAAACAATGCAGAAGGCTTGTTTTCCCAGACACTTTGTCTCTGGGTATAATCAGAACTGTAAGATGCAATCTGCATGGCCTAAATTATGTAATTTAATTTCTTACTGTTTTTCAAAAGTTAGCAGGAGCTGAGCTTAACTTCTTCTCTTCCAGTATTCTCTGTTACAATATTGATTTTAATTGTTATAATGCAGTCTGACTTACAAGAGTATTACTTTTTCTGTCCCACAGGAAACACTGTTTATACATTTTTAACAAAAGCAGCATTGCAAATACATTTTCAACACAAGCATCTGTACAAATCAGTTTGATATACAAATGACATACAATACTTTACAAAATTCCAGCTAGCTATGCTGGCATATGTTACACATCTACTGCTGTACTTCTTCTGGCATGGCTGACAATACCTGACATCATCACACCTGATGTCCACCAGGCTGTTTTTTTTTTTTTTTTAAGATCTTTTGAAGATCCTGTCTGGTACAGCTGAGTCAATGCAATTGTATAGACATTTATACAAAACATTAGTGTATATCCCAGAATAGGTGTCTTTGCCATCCGTGGGGGCAGGAGCTATGAAGCCATTAATGCCATCTTGTAATAGATTGTAACTGGATTTAGAGAAGTTGTTTAGTCTAGTTTCTGCTGTGGGTGGGTCAGATGTAATTGTTACTTCGAATGAGACTGACTTATGATCAGACCTCACCAAGAGGGCCGCACACCCGGGGTGGTGGAATGGTCACCCATGTTAGTGAGCACCAGATCCAGAATGTTTGACCCTCTTGTGGGGGTGTCAACCAACTTGTTCAGGGCATTGGAGTTAATGAAGTTCAAGAACCTTTGGGCAAGTACATTAGTACAGGTATAGTTTGCCCAGTCTGTGGATGGGTAATTAAAGTCAAGTCTCCTATAACCAGGGTGTTTGGTTGTATCTTGAGTGACTCAAGTTGATCCAGGTAGGCAGTGTGGATAACCTGGTTCATGGAGGGGGTCCTATAGTTGGCAATAACTTGGATATGGGCCTTGCCTAGGGGTTATTTGCACCTGAAGTAGTTCAAAGGAATCATTCTGTTTAACCAATCTGGAGGTGTATTTATCTTTGACGAATATTGATACTTCACCTCCTTTAGTTCTCAGACTGTCATTTAGTAGTCTAAATGTGTGGAAGGCATTTTAACCTGGTATGGCCGGGGTGCTTTCCATGGCCTTAAACCAAGTCACTGTGAATGCACAGATGTCAACATCATATATGGTAATGACTGTTTCCAGAGGTTGCTTCCAGGCTGACAGATACTGGAATCCCTTAAAATGACACCAGAAGCTAATCCAGTTGTTGAAGTCAATCATTTTCTGTCTATATTGTGGCATTATACAGGTGAAGGTAATTTATGCTGCTTAAAGCTAGGTACATACCTGTCTGGGACACATAATCCAAGAGCTCAATCATGTCTCTTTTCATATAATCCAGTGAGGTACATCTCAGTCAATCACACCAACGTGGACTATGATGGAGTCATAATAGTTCTTGTTGACAGACTTGAGTGTGTGCATTATGCGGCAGATGCTGCCACCAGACAGGTAGCTGACTGTGACCTTCTCTTCATTCAACCTGGTGAGGGGGACATCTGTGTTCCACATTATTGAGTCATCTATGACTAGGACATTAAGTTTTGAGGTGTTTTGTCTTAGGGCCTTAATTGTTGAGACACTGATATATCTGTTATGTGTAGTGGTGGTTTTTGCTCATGTACCAGTATGTGTAGGTTGTCTCTGCTGTTGAACAGTAGTCTTATTTTTTAACAATAAGGCAGGGCTGCCATGGTGTTGGGGCTGTCATGGTGGTGCAGTGATTAGTGTTATCACCTCACAGCAAGAGATTCTCTGGTTCGATTCTTGGCTGGGATGCAATCTGTGCAAAGTCTGCATGTCCTCACTGTGGTCGTGTGGGTTTCATTCAGGTGGTCTGGTTTACTCCCACATTCCTTCCAAAGACATGGAGTAGGTGGACTGGAAACTCTAAAATGGCTGTAGGAGTGAGTGGTACAGATGAACTACAGTGGCAGGACTAGCCACCTGACGGTGTAAACCTTGGCTGGAGATGATTGTCTCTGTTGATGTGACACCCTGACCCCATGAGTAAAAGGGGTTGATGACGAATGGATGACGACACTTTTTCATGGCTTGTGAAAGACATGATTGGAAATGTGCAAGGTGCTATTTTCTTGAGGTACATGTGTTGATGGGTTTATCACTGACAACTGCCCATATCAGTGGGTAAATATATGAGAAGTAATTAATTTCAGTTGATTTGAACTGGTGAACTGAGTACATTAACCTACTAATTACCACATCCTCACATCAAACACATTGCACCAGAGGACAACACTGATAACAACGTTGGAAACTACAGTTCAGAACATGTAATAGGAGGGGTACTTATATCATCATTTATTTCTGCATCTCTAATACACTTCCATTCATGGTCCACATTTACTACAAGTATCATACAGGGGTGGTAGGTGTCACTTTGACACTTTTGTCATAATATTTGATTGTAGGCTAAAACATGATGCGACAACAGGGAGCAAGACCCAGGAGAGACAACTGCAGTTCTGTGGAGAATCACATTATTATAGATGCTCCAAGGACATGTGGGAAATGCCTATTTATAAAAGGGGAGTCAAAACAGGCAGACAGAGCTAAGACATCAAATCAAGTAATGTTTGAGATTCATGCTGTTGAGGGAAGCAACCACACCATAACACAGTACAGGAATAAGCAACAACAAAATGGAGGTAGAATTCATTAACTCATAGCTGATGGTGCCCCTTACACACTACAAACATTAACGCCAGACGAGGATTAACTTCTGTCACTACTGGACAAGAAGCTGGATGTAAAGGACAATGCTACAGGCATCATTAGGGGTGATGTTGGCGCCAGTACATTCAGACCCCTGCAACGCAGGCTGTGTGTGGGGTATTTAGTGCAGCTCATTTCACTTCAGTACACTAAAATGCATTTGCCAAGACACGCGTGGATATCATACTTGCATGTATTATATGTGTAACTGCTGCTCTTCACCGTTATGAAGAGAATGTCATGGCCCATACTTGTGGACTAGATACTGCTTCCTTGCATACCTCTCAACTGCACTGAATTCCTCTGTATTTACCAGTTCTGAGAGCAAAATAATGGGGTGCCACAAGTTCCCGAGTGGCCCCCTTCGATTTCCATTTTTTTAAGATTTTTCTTTTTTTTTTTCTTTTTCAAAGTTGTTGCTGACATCATCACATACAGGGGTGTGCACAGTGATGTCAGTTTCATGAGGACTGCAGCCTGTTGAAATTTGTGTCTGATTGTGTGTCTGTGTTTGTTTACTTTTTTTTAAGTTCATTTGCTGAATGTTCATGTGGATTCAGATTGAATAGGAGGGATGGTCGGACGGGCAGCACAGCAGCACTGTAGCAGCCAGGTCTTACTTGGACATACAAGCACCAGAATCAGCCAGGACAGTAAGTAGGATGAGAAAATTTATCTCATCAGGTGGCTCAATTTCCTCTGGCTCATTAAAAAAAATGCACATTTATATGCTAGAACTGAGAAGCCTAGAACAAGAAGGCTCCACACTGCCCAGTGCTAGTAACTGTCCAGCATACTTATCATTCTCTTAAAGCAAGAAATCTATATATAGCCAAAAATAAATGAGGGCCAGGTACCCCAAAATAGAGACAGACAGCTTTTAAAACTTGCTCATATACACTTAAAAAGTTGCTAGAATAACACATTTTGCATTAGTACAGTAAAGCATGCATTTTCCAAAAGCTTTGAAGTCTCTGAAACTCAAATGGTTGTAATGATTTTAATCCTTGATGATTTGACAGAAAATCACAAATTTCATGAGGAACAGACCAGAAACATGAGGCAAAAACCTGAACAGATGAGAGGTATGTTGGCAAGTCCCAGAAGTCAACCAGTGCCGTTCACATTTATTAAATGAAAAACATCTAATTCTTTAGCTCACATACTTGATTACTATGAATGACTACAACTCTTTTCAAATTTTTATGAAATTAACTAATTGACACATTTCTGTAAAGGGGGGAGAGTGGAACTGCCACCCTACCAGATTCAGCAGCCAATCAGATCATGTCACAGCAGTCACAGTGCCAGTGTATCTCTCAGATGACCTTGACTGAAAAGATTAAAAAAATTGTCAGTGTTATGTGTACGGTAAAGGTACCTACATATTTACTAAATTATAATGTCTACTATATGGATGCAATTTCCAATCATGCACAGTCTGTGTGTTTGTCTCTCTCTCTCTCACACACATGCATAGTTGCACACATATGCACGCACACACTTTATCTAGGCTTTGAATAAATTTCTGTTGCCAGCAAACAGAACCACCAGCACCAACTATCATGGCAGGTCTTGCAGTCTGTTCAGAAAAGAAGTGAATGGAACCCATTTCACTGTCTGTCCATCACTGTCAGTTCAAAGAAAGTAATTTTAAATAACAAAAGGAATCAGAGGGAGGGAAGGGCTATGTGAAAAAGGTGAAATGTGTTAAAAAAGAGACAAAGTAAAACTAATGACAAAGCTGCTGTAAATTCTTCATTCTGCATAGGCTGATTGCAGGGTCTTGGGCTCAGCTACCGTGACTGCAGCATAGGATATCTCTCTACTTAGGTCAGCTTATGGCATTGTGTTTCTCTTCTTTTATATTTTTTAATTCATGAGCTGTGAGTTTTGGAGCTCATCTAACACAACAACAATTGGGGAAAATGTGGTGTGAAATCACTTCTTTCTGTCTGTAGACAAAATGTTGACAAGTCTTCAAAGGATTTTTCACTTCAGCAGTTGGAAAAGTTAGCAAGTTTCAGCTCTGATGCTGAATTGTAAATAAATGACTGTTTTCAGGCCTTTGATTTGCAGAATAAAGATTGTGAAAATGGGCAGTTTAGTCTGGAAAATAAATTTAGAACCTGGAGCTTGCTTGAGATTTATTATGATGTGGTATGCCAGAAAATGTTGACACACATGGGGTTCACTTTCTGCTGATGTAACATGAAAGTTCGAAGAGAAAGCAAGTGGTCTGTGGATGAGTAATAGCATAACTAGCATTCCCACTACACGTCTGGTGCATGGCTTTCATTCCCACTATACTTTTGGTGCATTGCTTTCATTCCCATTATACTTTTGGCACATGGCTTTCAGTCCCACTATATTTTGGCACATGGCTTTCATTCCCACTACACTTCTGGCACATGACTTTCATTCCCACTATACTTCTGGTGCATGGCTTTCATTCCCACTATACTTTTGGCATATGGCTTTCATTCCCACTGTAATTGTGGCGCAAGGTTTTCATTCCCACTATACTTTCATTCCCACTATACTTTTGTGCATGGCTTTCATTCCCACTATACTTTTGGTGGATGGCTTTCATTCCCATTATACTTCTGGTGCATGGTTTTGCTTTGTATTTTTGTATAGAACATAACCTGATAAATGTCTGTTTGGTATAAGAAAAGTTTTTTGTTTTTTTTTTATTGAAAACCAGTGAAGTTACTTTATGATACAAATAAATAACTATTTTGTACATTATAAGGACACAGTTTTTCATATCTCTGCCACAAAACTTCATGAGTATTTTAATACATGTATTTTGTTGTATTTCTTTATAGTTCATTATCAAACATAACAGGGTCTGCACTACAAGTTTTCTTATTAGCAGCCTTCTTAGGCTACATGTTAAATATACTGCCCAAACTGCAACATGAATACCTTTTTCCTGGTACTGCTTGGGCTGAGATTTCCTGTAGTACTTTGATTGCTGTTTTTGATATACATGTGGGATATTGCTGTGACTGATATGTACCTCCTACATAGGTAATCTCACTCTTGGAAGTTGCAACACCGTTGAGATGACTGCAGTATTCAAGTTACTTACAAAGTAGATATTAGAGTAGGGATACAGGACCACTTGATCTCAAGGTAAGATTAAGCCATGTAGTGTAAGTGTGGGGGTGTAAGGGAAGGTGTGATGCTTTCAGTATTTTAGAATTAGAAGTTTGCATTAGTGATGATGTGATGTTTTCAGACTTTGATATTGTTCCACTTGGGATAATGTGCTTTAGTATTTACAGTTTCAGGCTTTTGGCCTCAGGATTTTTGACTGTGCTGGAGGATTGCTATAAATCCCTGGATTTGACCATTATGCTTACATTATCTGTAAATATTAACCTTAATAATTTCCTCTTAACTTTGTGTCATTTAATATAAATTGTTTCTCTCCTGGACGAACTTCAGTGGTATACTAATATATAGCCTGAAGGTATAAGCAGTAAGGTAAAACTTATCATGGGTTACAGGCGGTTACCGAATGTTATTATAAATAAAACAGTTTTGTTCTGGTTATATTTTGTGTTATTTAATAATAGTGTAGAAGCAGTTAACTGTATTTTTATAAAAGAAAAATGTATTTTAGTTTTCACAAGTTCACTGTTTGATACAAGTTCAAATATTAATACAAATAAAACACCATTGTTCTGTTTATATTTTGTGTTTAATATTTTGTCTCTTCTTCAATTTGTGTTTAAAGTTGGTATCCCAGAATTCCACTAGAGTGGGTGGGATTACATAATTATGTGTACAAATTTTATGTTAATCAGTGTATGGATTTTTGGCCAGTTGTACCTATTTTTCATGGGCCTTTGTCCAGATTTTTGATGATTCCAGGTTGAGAGGAATGCTTCCTTGCTCAACTATATACCATACACAAGCCTACCAGACAGTTTGTCATGCTACTGTCACTGGCTGACCATATTGCCATTTTCACTGAAAAATGATAGGGGGAGCTGTACTGCCAGTGTCCGTGACAGGCTGTGACAGTTACATACTAGGCAGACCAATGACCATGTTGTGCAGAATGCAACAGGAAAAAAATATCCTGCATGCAGTAGGAAGGTCATACTGAAGGTCAACCCTAAACTTATCCACTCATCCAGGCAATGGAAACAGTGTTTGAGCAGGCCAAATACTTGCTCGGTGACTATCCATGTCTAGGACAGAACAATGCTGAAGCATTCCTCATCAACTTCCTGGGAGTTATCTTGTGCTGTCATTAGCTAAGATTCGAGTGGGTAGCCAGCATCAACTGTAAACTAAAACAGGTTGGCATCGTACCTCTCAATCTCTTAGTGCAAGAAATCTGGACAAAGCCATCACTATGGGGCTACAAAGGCCCAAAAACAGGGACAGCTTTTAACTGTTGCTCTTATAAACTTAAAAAGTTGCTAGAATAACCGGATTTGTCTTAGCATGGTTTTTCTGAAGGATACGAAGTCTGACACTCAAATGTATGTCATTATTTAGTGACTTCAATCCTCAGACCACCACAGCAATTTGCTAGAAAACCACAAATTCAATGAGGAACAGAGCAAAAATATGAGGCGAAAATCTGAACAGTTGATAGGTATGGTAGGTACATAATAAGGAAGTGGGACGTGACTTAACAATACCTGTACTGCCACCCTACTGATAATGAGAATGTTAAGAACAGGAGCACTGAAATGCATTGCACTTATCATAATGGAAGAAATGCTTCTTCCTGAATGACTCATTGGCGGTTTTATCTTTTTTTCTGTTTCTACTTTGATGACTTTAACTTTGAGTTTTGACTTGAATGGTTCTTTACTGTTAAGAGTTTTCACTCCCTACAGGTCTGTGTATGTCTGTCAAGTTGGTATTTTGACACCTGATTAGGTTTGTGTCATTTGTTTTTCATTATGAGAAACTTCTGTTGCTAATCATACTTCATAGGATCATAAGACCATAGGAGGTTACTAGGCTAGTGACCCTGAGGCCCTTTTAAGCCTAACTAAGAGTATAGCCCATGTTTAGACAAGTCAGCACCCAGAGCCCCTGTCCTGCAGGGACACAGGTGGAATCCCAGGAGTGTATTTTCTGTTTCCCATCCAGTTATCCAGGTTCCCCTTAAAAAGGGATAGTGAGGTACTCTGCTTGACATGGAGATGGTGTCTATTTCACAGATGGGGAATCACTGGGACACAGTTCTGTCCCACCAACAAGTCCTATTGATATCACACACCAGGTTGAGGTCATGCATATGGGTTGCTCGAGTGGAGCTTGACTTGTGGATATTCAGCAGTCCCATCAGGGCGGGGTCTGAGATTGATTTGTATGCCAGACAGAGGTCACCTCTGAGGAGTCTGTAGAAAACTGAGTAGAGGGACAGAGCTTTTAGCCTATCTGTGTAGGGTAAGTGTTTGAGACCTTGGATTCAACTGGTGAGGAATCTCTGTGGTCTCTCCAGCTGCTGCATGTGCTTTGTGAGGTACATGCCGAAGGGGGAATTGTACTCAGTAATTGGCCTTATAAGGGGAGAATACAGGAATTTTATGACCTCTTTACTCCTGGATGAGATACCCTTACTTATGAGGTGGGCCATGTAGAAATCTTTCCTTACAATGGAAGCAATAGGGTGGTCAAAAGTCAGGTTGCTATCAACCTGAGTGCACAAATCACTCATTACTGATTGTGTACTTAGGACATTGTTATTAATGTGATAATATGTGGGGCCAACACTCTTCTCCAAAGGTGATAATGATGCATTTTTTTGGCATTCAGCTTGACGGCATGTTTCTGGCACCAGTCATTTATTTGGGTGAGACCTTCTTGGACAACGTCCACATCACTTGGGGAATTGATGACTGCTTCCAGCTTGCAGTCATCTGCAAACTTGGTCAGCCACAGCCCACTGGTTTTGGCCTGCACCTCATAGAAGTATATCCCAGATAACAGAGGCCCCAAGACCGATCCCTGGGGTATGCCGCTCATTACAGGTCTACTGCTTGAAGTGGCTTCCCCTATTTTGATTATGTGGGTTCTATCAGTGAGCCAGTTTGCTACCAATCTGGTAAAGATAGGGACTGATGCCTAGCTGAGAGAGTTTATCTACTATGCCCGGAGGTGAATAGTGTCAAAGGCTTTGGCCAGGTCAAGGTAGGCGCTGTGCACCAACTTCCCCTCATCCATGACTTTGGTGACTGTCTCAAAGAATTCGACCAGATTTAACAGACATGACCTCCCCTTGACAAAGCCAAACTGTGTGGGGTCGAGTGTTTGGAGGTTTCCAATGCTCCTGTTAATGACATCCATGATAATCTGTTCCATGGCCTTGCAGATCAGGCTAGTTAGGCTGATGGGTCTATAATTTCCTGGATTGGTGGATGCTCCACCTTTATGTAATGGGACGACAGTGGCTGTCTTCCACTTGGCTGGGACAAAGCCATTACTCAGGCTTTGTTTGAATAGGGTGCCTAATGGTGCTGCAAGTTCATGCCTGAGTTCATGTAGGATGCAGTCTGGGATGTTATTGGATCCCATGGAGGCTGTATTTTTTTTTGCCTTTGTGAGGGCAGTGAGGACCTGTTCCCTAAAGGCAAGGGGTGGGGGCAGGTACTGGGGATGTCCTGATTTACTGATGGGGGACAGAAAGAAGTTTTCACTGAATCTGTCAGCCAGCAGATTGGCTATATCTACAGCATTTGTGCATGTGATGTCCTTGACCACCACTTTTGAACAGATCTGGGTGCTTCCTTTGAGATTGTGGGCATATGTGAAGAAGGCCTTATGATTGTCTCTAGTATATGTGGCCAATTTGGACTCAAATTTGGCTTTAGAGGATTTCGCTAATGCTCTTAATTGTTTGTTCGGGCTAAGGAGAGATTCCTTGCAATTGGGCACCTGCTCCTTCTTGGTCCTGGACAGTATTTTTTCCTTTTGCTATATAGTTTCTTTATTGCAGATGTTCACCAGACAGGTTTACTCTTCCTTGCGGAGGATGATTTTGTCCTGTCAGATATTTCTGATTCCATCCAGCTATGTAAATGCTTGTATATCACTCTGGTGTAGATTTGGACATTAGTGCCAGTTCCTACAATGGGGGAGTGGGCTGTGAAGCTGTTTATACCATCCCTCATGAGGTTGTAATCAGGTTTGCAGATATCTTTTTGTTTGACCCTAGCTATAGGGGGGTCAGGGGAAATGGCGACTTCGAAAGTGACAGCTTTATGGTCGGATCTTACCAGGGAGGATGATACCGTAGGAGTACTGCAGTGGTTACTCATGTTTGGTTAATACCAAGTACAAGATATTATCACCTTTTGTGGGGGTATCAACTAGCTGCTCCAAGGCATTTGCATTGATAAAATCGAGGAATATCTGGGCATTTGTGTGCTGGCATGAGTAATTTTCCAATCTATGGTTGGGTAATTAAAGTCACCTAGGATCAGGGTAAAGGGTTGAATCGTGATAGATTTGAAGAGGTCCATATAGGTGGAGTGGGCATCTTGAGTCAAATTTGGGTCCTGTTGCTAGTTATAATTTAAATAGGCATCTTGTCAATGGTTAACTGCACCTAGAATATCTCCTGTGTGTAATACTATTTCACTGGCCACAAGATGTGTGTGTCTTTAATATATATTGAAACTCCACCTCCTTTGGCTTTGCTGGCCACATTTTGGGGTTTGAATGTATGATAGGATGAGTAACCAGACAACACTGGAGTGCTCTCTGCAGCTTTGAACCAGGTTTCTGTGACTGCACAAATGTCAGCATCTTCCAGGGTTAAGAATGCTTGCAATGACTGCAGTTTCATGTTTAAACTCCTAGCGTTTAGCAGCATGACCTTTAATTTGTGTTTTGTTGAGATTTTTATATTGGTAGTATCGACCTCATGACTTTTCCTAAAAAAGGCATTATGGGGGAGGCAAGGGCCTTTGCCAGAAGCCTGAAGCCCAAGTGAAACAGATGCAGTCCATCTCTAGCAAAGTATCGTGGTCTGCTGATCATATCTTCCCAGGCTGTCAGGTACTGGATCCTCCTGGAATAACACCAGAAACTAAGCCAATTGTTAAAGTCAATCATTTTCTGTTTGTATTGAGGCATCATTCTGGGTGACGGTAGAATGCTGCTTAAGGCTAGGGACATACCTGGCTGGGACACATATTCAGCAAGCTCAAACATGCCTCTCTTCATATAGTCCAGGGAGGTACATCTCAAGTCATTCACACCAATATGGACTATGACAGAGTCATAATAGAACCTGTTGTTGAGAGACTTGAGTGTGTGTGTGATATGGCAGATTGGATCTATATTATAACAAGGAATGATCAAATGATTGAACATTGTTATATCAAACTCTAAAGTTCAAATTCACAAGACACTGTACAACCAGAACAGTGATTTTTTTCACTGGGAAAAAAAATCGCTGTTCCCAAAAAAGAAAAAAAAATTAAAACATTACATAAAGTGGGGGGCTTTGCCCGCCACACCCCCCCCTACTTAAATATACCAACTCCAAGATCGCACTACAGTGCCAAAAATGGAAAAGTGATGATGCGGCCAAGCGACTTCTTTCCCATGGAAAAAATTTGCTTATATGCCGCTTCGTCATTTTGCTTTTTCAACATTTCAAGTTCGACCAAGATGCATTCGATAAAATGCATTTTTAGTTATCTGATAGGAACCCGGCAGATTCTGGCACCTGATGAATAACAAGGTCTTTTCAGACTTGTTGGCTGTTGGTGAAGCACTCACCAAGAGGAGAAAACGCTGAGAGAAGAAAGGAGCCACTTTTGAGATTTTAAGTATTTTTCTTCAGATTATTTGTTAAGATTTCTGCTTTGCCGCCTACTTTTTAGCATTTTCCAGCTTGCTAAACTTGATATCTGTATTAGGAACTGTATTTAGAACACATCTAGAGCCTGTTTACTGCATTTCCTGTGTTGCACTTATTTTAAAATCATTTTTTCTTAAAACTTGCATTTTAACTGTCTCTGGCCTAGCACTCAACTGTGGGGTCATTTATTGCACTGTTCTAACTTGTTGCTACTTGTGTATCTCTGCTATCTTTAAACAAAACAAAAAAACAAAAAAATCTTGCTTTTTTCCCACTTTCTGATATTTAAAAAAGTTCAGTTACAGATTTGCTGTTCTGAACTGTTTGTAAGTTTCTTGGAGGCCATTGCTTGCTTGGGCTAAAGGGAAGTCTCTGTGTTCATCAGTGGCAGAGGTAAACACTGAACAGCCTGCTGCCCCTGTGGGAGTGGTTACTGCCTAGAAACTGTAGTTTTATTGGCCATTTTGGGTCAATTTCAAACTCCTTGATCCCCCTCTCTTAAAACCCGATTGCCTCATGGTTTTGGCATCTTTTCAGACTTGTTGGCTGTTGGTGAAGCACCCACCAAGAGGAGAAAACGCTGAGAGAAGAAAGGAGCCACTTTTGAGATTTTAAGTATTTTCTTCAGATTATTTGTTAAGATTTCTGCTTTGCCGCCTACTTTTTAGCATTTTCCAGCTTGCTAAACTTGATATTTGTATTAGGAACTGTATTTAGAACACATCTAGAGCCTGTTTACTGCATTTCCTGTGTTGCACTTAATTTTAAAATTGTTTTTTTCTTAAAACTTGCATTTTAACTGTCTCTGGCCTAGCACTCAAGTGTGGGGTCATTTATTGCACTGTTCTAACTTGTTGCTACTTGTGTATCTCTGCTATCTTTAAACAAAACAAAAAAAAAAAATCTTGCTTTTTTCCCACTTTCTGATATTTAAAAAAGTTCAGTTACAGATTTGCTGTTCTGAACTGTTTGTAAGTTTCTTAGAGGCCATTGCTTGCTTGGGCTAAAGGGAAGTCTCTGTGTTCATCAGTGGCAGAGGTAAACACTGAACAGCCTGCCTGCCCCTGTGGGAGTGGTTACTGCCTAGAAACTGTAGTTTTATTGGCCATTTTGGGTCAATTCCAAACTCCTTGATCCCCCTCTCTTAAAACCCGATTGCCTCATGGTTTTGGCATCTTTTCAGACTTGTTGGCTGTTGGTGAAGCACCCACCAAGAGGAGAAAATGCTGAGAGAAGAAAGGAGCCACTTTTGAGATTTTAAGTATTTTTCTTCAGATTATTTGTTAAGATTTCTGCTTTGCCGCCTACTTTTTAGCATTTTCCAGCTTGCTAAACTTGATATCTGTATTAGGAACTGTATATAGAACACATCTAGTGCTTGTTTACTGCATTTCCTGTGTTGCACTTACTTTAAAATCATTTTTTTCTTAAAACTTGCATTTTAACTGTCTCTGGCCTTGCACTCAAGTATGGGGTCATTTATTGCACTGTTCTAACTTGTTGCTACTTGTGTATCTCTGCTATCTTTAAAAAAAGAAAAAAAAAATGAAAAAAATCTTGCTTTTTTCCCCACTTTCGAATATTTAAAAAAGTTCAGTTACAGATTTGCTGTTCTGAACTGTTTATGAGTTTCTTGGAGGCCATTGCTTGCTTGGGCTAAAGGGAAGTCTCTGTGTTTATCATTGGCAGAGGTAAACACTGAACAGCCTGCCTGCCCCTGTGGGAGTGGTTACTGCCTAGAAACTGTAGTTTTATTGGCCATTTTGGGTCAATTCCAAACTCCTTGATCCCCCTCTCTTAAAACCCGATTGCCTCATGGTTTTGGCATCTTTTCAGACTTGTTGGCTGTTGGTGAAGCACCCACCAAGAGGAGAAAATGCTGAGAGAAGAAAGGAGCCACTTTTGAGATTTTAAGTATTTTTCTTCATATTATTTGTTAAGATTTCTGCTTTGCCGCCTACTTTTTAGCATTTTCCAGCTTGCTAAACTTGATATCTGTATTAGGAACTGTATTTATAACACATCTAGTGCCTGTTTACTGCATTTCCTGTGTTGCACTTATTTTAAAATCATTTTTTTCTTAACTTGCATTTTAACTGTCTCTGGCCTAGCACTCAAGTGTGGGGTCATTTATTGCACTGTTCTAACTTGTTGCTACTTGTGTATCTCTGCTATCTTTAAACAAAACAAAACAAAAAAAATCTTGCTTTTTTCCCACTTTCTGATATTTAAAAAAGTTCAGTTACAGATTTGCTGTTCTGAACTGTTTGTAAGTTTCTTAGAGGCCATTGCTTGCTTGGGCTAAAGGGAAGTCTCTGTGTTCATCAGTGGCAGAGGTAAACACTGAACATCCTGCCTGCCCCTGTGGGAGTGGTTACTGCCTAGAAACTGTAGTTTTATTGGCCATTTTGGGTCAAGTCCAAACTCCTTGATCCCCCTCTCTTAAAACCCGATTGCCTCATGGTTTTGGCATCTTTTCAGACTTGTTGGCTGTTGGTGAAGCACCCACCAAGAGGAGAAAATGCTGAGAGAAGAAAGGAGCCACTTTTGAGATTTTAAGTATTTTTCTTCAGATTATTTGTTAAGATTTCTGCTTTGCCGCCTACCTTTTAGCATTTTCCAGCTTGCTAAACTTGATATCTGTATTAGGAACTGTATTTAGAGCACATCTAGAGCCTGTTTACTACATTTTCTGTTTTGCACTTATTTTAAAATCATTTTTTCTTAAAAATTGCATTTTAACTGTCTCTGGCCTAGCACTCAAGTGTGGGGTCATTTATTGCACTGTTCTAACTTGTTGCTACTTGTGTATCTCTGCTATCTTTAAACAAAACAAAAAAAAAAATCTTGCTTTTTTTCCCACTTTCTGATATTTAAAAAAGTTCAGTTACAGATTTGCTGTTCTGAACTGTTTGTAAGTTTCTTGGAGGCCATTGCTTGCTCTGGCTAAAGGGAAGTCTCTGTGTTCATCAGTGGCAGAGGTAAACACTGAACAGCCTGCCTGCCCCTGTTTGAGTGGTTACTGCCTAGAAACTGTAGTTTTATTGGCCATTTTGGGTCAAGTCCAAACTCCTTGATCCCCCCTCTCTTAAAACCTGATTGCCTCGTGCTTTTGGCATCTTTTCAGACTTGTTTGCTGTTTGTAAAGCACCCACCAAGAGGAGAATATGCTGAGAGAAGAAAGGAGCCACTTTTGAGATTTTAGGTATTTTCCTTCATATTATTTGTTATGATTTCTGCATTGGCGCCTTATTTTTGACATTTTCCAGGTTGCTAAACTTGAAATCTGTATTTGGAACTGTATTTAGAACACATCTAGTGCCTGTTTACTGCATTACCTGTGTTGCACTTTCTTTAAAATCATTTTTTTCTTAAAACTTGCATTTTAACTGTCTCCGGCCTAGCACTCAAGTATGGGGTCATTTATTGCACTGTTCTAACTTGTTGCCACTTGTGTATCTCTGCTATCTTTAAAAAAAACAAAAAAAATGAAAAAATCTTGCTTTTTTCCCACTTTCAAATATTTAAAGAAGTTCAGTTACAGATTTGCTGCTCTGAACTGTTTATGAGTTACTTGGAGGCCATTGCTTGCTTGGGCTAAAGGGAAGTCTCTGTGTTCATCAGTGGCAGAGGTAAACACTGAGCATCCTGCCTGCCCCTGTGGGAGTGGTTACTGCCTAGAAACTGTAGTATTATTGGCCATTTTGGGTCAAGTCCAAACTCCTTGATCCCCCTCTCTTAAAACCCGATTGCCTCATGGTTTTGGCATCTTTTCAGACTTGTTGGCTGTTGGTGAAGCACCCATCAAGAGGAGAAAACGCTGAGAGAAGAAAGGAGCCACTTTTGAGATTTTAAGTATTTTTCTTCAGATTATTTCTTAGGATTTCTGCTTTGCCACCTACTTTTTAGCATTTTCCAGCTTGCTAAACTTGATATCTTTATGAGGAACTGCATTTAGAGCACATCTAGAGCCTGTTTACTACATTTTCTGTTTTGCACTTATTTTAAAATCATTTTTTCTTAAAAATTGCATTTTAACTGTCTCTGGCCTAGCACTCAAGTGTGGGGTAATTTATTGCACTGTTGTAACTTGTTGCTACTTGTGTATCTCTGCTATCTTTAAACAAAACAAAAAAAAAAATCTTGCTTTTTTCCCATTATCTGACATTTAAAAGTTCAGTTACAGATTTGCTGTTCTGAACTGTTTGTAAGTTTCTTGGAGGCCATTGCTTGCTTGGGCTAAAGGGAAGTCTCTGTGTTCATCAGTGGCAGAGGTAAACACTGAACAGCCTGCCTGCCCCTGTGGGAGTGGTTACTGCCTAGAAACTGTAGTTTTATTGGCCATTTTGGGTCATTTCCAAACTCCTTGATCCCCATCTCTTAAAACCCGATTGTCTCATGGTTTTGGCATCTTTTCAGACTTGTTGGCTGTTGGTGAAGCACCCACCAAGAGGAGAAAATGCTGAGAGAAGAAAGGAGCCACTTTTGAGATTTTAAGTATTTTCCTTCAGATTATTTGTTAAGATTTCTGCTTTACCGCCTTCTTTTTGGTGCTTTCCAGCTTGCTAAACTTGATATCTGTATTAGGAACTGTATTTAGAACACATCTAGAGCCTGTTTACTGCATTTCCTGTGTTGCACTTATTTTAAAATCATTTTTTCTTAAAACTTGCATTTTACCTGTCTCTGGCCTAGCACTCAAGTGTGGGGTCATTTATTACACTGTTCTAACTTGTTGCTACTTGTATATCTCTGCTATATTTAAACAAAACAAAAAAAAATCTTGCTTTTTTCCCACTTTCTGAAATTTAAGAAAAAGTTCAGTTAGAGATTTGCTGTTCTGAACTGTTTGTAAGGTTCTTGTATGCCATTGCTTGCTTGGGCTAAAGCGAAGTCTCTGTGTTCATCAGTGGCAGTAGTAAACACGGAACAGCCTGCTTGCCCTTGTGGAAGTGGTTACTTCCTAGAAACTCTAGTTTTATTGGCCATTTTGGGTCAATTCCAAACTCCTTGATCCCCCTCTCTTAAAACCCGATTGCCTCATGGTTTTGGCATCTTTTCAGACTTGTTGGCTGTTGGTGAAGCACCCACCAAGAGGAGAAAATGCTGAGAGAAGAAAGGAGCCACTTTTGAGATTTTAAGTATTTTTCTTCAGATTATTTGTTAAGATTTCTGCATTGCCACTTACTTTGTGTTTTCCAGCTTGCTAAACTTGATATCTGTATTAGGAACTGTATTTAGAACACATCTAGAGCCTGTTTACTGCATTTCCTGTGTTGCACTTATTTTAAAATTGTTTTTTTCTTAAAACTTGCATTTTAACTGTCTCTGGCCTAGCACTCAAGTGTGGGGTCATTTATTGCACTGTTCTAACTTGTTGCTACTTGTGTATCTCTGCTATCTTTAAACAAAACAAAAAAAAAAAATCTTGCTTTTTCCCACTTTCTGATATTTAAAAAAGTTCAGTTACAGATTTGCTGTTCTGAACTGTTTGTAAGTTTCTTGGAGGCCATTGCTTGCTTGGGCTAAAGGGAAGTCTCTGTGTTCATCAGTGGCAGAGGTAAACACTGAACAGCCTGCTTGTCCCTGAGGGAGTGGTTACTGCCTAGAAACTGTAGTTTTATTGGCCATTTTGGGTCAATTCCAAACTCTTTGATCCCTCTCTCTTAAAACCCGATTGCCTAGTGGTTTTGGCATCTTTTCAAACTTGTTGGCTGTTGGTGAAGCACCCACCAAGAGGAGAAAATGCTGAGAGAAGAAAGGAGCCACTTTTGAAGTTTAAATATTTTCTTCAGATTATTTGTTAAGATTTCTGCTTTGCCACCTAAGTTTTGGCATTTTCCAACTTGCTAAACTTGATATCTGTATTAGGAACTGTATTTAGAACACATCTAAAGCCTGTTTACTGCATTTCCTGTGTTGCACTGATTTTAAAATCATTTTTTTCTTAACTTGCATTTTATCTGTCTCTGGTCTAGCACTCAAGTGAGGGGTCATTTATTGCACTGTTCTACCTTGTTGCTACTTGTGTATCTCTGCTGTCTTTAAAAAAAACATAAAAAAAAAAATCTTGCTTTTTTCCCACTTTCTGATATTTAAAAAAGTTCTGTTACAGATTTGCTGTTCTGAACTGTTTGTAAGTTTCTTGGAGGCCATTGCTTGCTTGGGCTAAAGGGAAGTCTCTGTGTTCATCAATGGCAGAGGTAAACACTGAACAGCCTGCCTGCCCCTGTGGGAGTGGTTACTGCCTAGAAACTGTAGTTTTATTGGCCATTTTGGGTCAATTCCAAACTCCTTGATCCCCCTCTCTTAAAACCCGATTGCCTCATGGTTTTGGCATCTTTTCAGACTTGTTGGCTGTTGGTGAAGCACCCACCAAGTGGAGAAAACGCTAAGAGAAGAAAATAGCCACTTTTGAGATTTTAAGTATTTTTCTTCAGATTATTTGTTAAGATTTCTGCTTTGCTGGCTACTTTTTAGTGTTTTCCAGCTTGCTAAATTTGATATCTGTATTAGGAACTCTATTTAGAACACATCTAGAGCCTGTTTACTGCATTTCCTGTGTTGCACTTATTTTAAAATCATTTTTTTCTTAAAGCAAGCATTTTAACTGTCTCTGGCCTAGCACTCAAGTGTGGGGTCATTTATTGCACTGTTCTAACTTGTTGCTACTTGTGTATCTCTGCTATCTTTAAACAAAACAAAAAAAAAAAAAAAAAATCTTGCTTTTTTCCCACTTTCTGATATTTAAAAAAGTTCAGTTACAGATTTGCTGTTCTGAACTGTTTGTAAGTTTCTTGGAGGCCATTGCTTGCTTGGGCTAAAGGGAAGTCTCTGTGTTCATCAGTGGCAGAGGTAAACACTGAACAGCCTGCCTGCCCCTGTGGGAGTGGTTACTACCTAGAAACTGTAGTTTTATTGGCCATTTTGGGTCAATTCTAAACTCCTGGATCCCCCTCTCTTAAAACCCTCTTTTGCATCGGGCAGCACCACTTAATCATGTTTAAACTATTCCCGGCTCCACAAAGTCTGCTCTTCACTTTTTTCCTTATAACTGTTCCAAATCTCAGAGTAAGCACTCTATTATCCTTCTAAAACCCAGCAGTAGCTAGGATAAGTGTCTTATAAGTAAACACTAATAAACTAAAACAATACACCCTTTTAAGTACTTGCCTCCCTATTGGTCCTTTCTGATAAAGTCAAAAAGTAATTCCTTATACTATTCTGGCATGTCCAAAAGTCAGTTTCAGGTTTACTCTCCAGTCTAGCTGGTGAATATGGGAATCTTGAGGCAATGTTACAACTGCCTTATATACACAGACCACCCTCTCCTCTTCCCAACAAGCTCAAATATATTTGAGAGATGCAACTATATAGCCAAACTGGAGGCTGAGCTCTCTCAACATAGTACTGGCACGGTCAGTCTGGAGGAGAAGGTAATCACACACACCACAAATCCAGTCTCACATAGACCTATTGCAACAGCAAACCAAACAAATAAACACACAAAAACATACTCGGAGGCTCTAAATAAAAATCTGCCCAAGCAACACAGACCTCCAAAGGAGACATCCAAGCAACTGCTACCCCACAACAATACCCACGTAACACATAGTTCACAAAGTCAGTGTGCCACACAGTCACAGCCCTTAAGGCTAAACAACACACCTAATACACTTGTAATAGGTGACTCTATTGTCAGACACACTGACGTCCCTCTCACTAGGCTGAACAAGGAGAAGGTCACTGTAAGCTGCCTGTCGGGTGCCAGGATCCGCCACATAACACAAGCTCTCAGGTCTCTCCAAAGCAAGTACAAATATGACTCTGTCATTGCCCATGCTGGTGTGAATGATCTGAGACGTACCTCCCTGGATTACATGAAAAGAGACATAGAGGAGCTGTCTGATCATGTGGCCCAGGCCGGTATGACCCTGACCTTGGGTAGCATCTTACCCTCACCAAGAATGATACCACAGTATAAAGACAAAATGATCAATTTCAACAATTGGCTAAAGTATCGGTGTCACTCAAAGGGGATCCAGTGTCTGTCAGCCTGGGATGACATGCTTGACAAGGCACGTTGCTTTGCTAGGGATGGCTTGCACCTGTCACCCCCGGGTTTTCGAATACTGGCCAAGGTTCTTGCCACCCCCATAGTGCCTTTTTTAGGCAAGGCTCAAAAGACAAACCCACCTCCTTAGACAACACAAGGAAAAAGAAACTAAGGGTAATGTTGCTCAACGCCAGAAGTCTAAATCTCAAGATGCACACACTCGTGGCTCTCCTCAGTATGAAGAATATCAATATCTGTGCAGTAACAGAAACCTGGTTCCAGGCTCCCGAGAGCACCCCAGCACTACCAGGCTATACCTCATACCATGCTTTTCGGCCCCAAAACTCGGACCGAACCACAAGAAGAGGGGGAGTATCCATATTCATCAAAGATACCCATACCTCCAGGCTGGTGGCACTGCACAAAGCATCTGAGACCATCCATGTGCAACTAACAGTGGGCAAAACTACCTTCCTGTGTATAGCTTGCTACAGACCACCCTCCCAAACTCAGGAACCCCACTCAGCCTTTCTGAAGACACTGGAGAATATGAAGGTCTCTCCAAACACCATTATAGTGGATGACTTTAACTACCCAAACATAGACTGGGAGCACTACTCAAGCCCCAACACCCTAGCCCAATGGTTCCTAGAATTTATAAACTCAAATGCTATGGAACAACTGGTCACCACTCCCACAAAAGGGGAAAACATATTGGATTTGATCATCACCAACATGGAGACTCTATGTTCCATACCAAAGGTATACCCCTCATTGGTAAGATCTGACCATAAATTAATCACTATGGACATCCATATCCCGTCCCCACCCCCAGCAAAGGAAACCATGGTCAAAAACTTCTCAAACGCAAACTTTCCACTTCTGAAATCCGAGGTGGAATCCTTCAAAGCCCCAGGGCCAGTGGAAAATAAACCCCAAACCACAGAATCCTTTACAAACGCATTCTATGGATACCTACAGGAATGCATGGATCATGCTATCCCAAATAAAACCAAGACACACTCCTCCAAAGGCAGGAGACCTGTCTGGTGGACCCCAGCCATAAATAAGCTGTACAACAGAAGGAGGAAACTACTACATGATAGAGCAAAATCCCTGAAAGGGAAGGCAACTCTGATCAGTACTAGCAAGAAACTACGATCCCTCATATAATCATCTAAGTCCAGCTTTGAAAGAAAAATTGCACAAGACGCTAAAGGTAATCACAAGGCTTTCTTTAGTTATGTCATAAACCTGGGTGGAAACTCCCAGATATGCTCTGAGTTAGTGCAAAATGACAAAAAATACACTGAACCCACAGTCATTGCCAACATCCTGGCAGACAGGTTCAGTGCAAACTCCCCCCCCTCCAAATGGGCAAATGACTATCCCAACAGAGTGTAGCCTCCCTGATATCACAGATGCACAGGTGAGAGCTGCCCTCTCCAAAGCAAAAAACACAGCATCAATCGGACTGGACGGTGTCCTGGGCTGCGTTTTACATGAGCTCCAAGAAGAACTGAACTCTCACTTAAAATCACTGTTCAGTCACAGCCTTACAACAGGATATGTACCCAAAGAATGGCGTACAGCAACAATGGTCCCACTCCATAAAGGTGGTGCCACAACGGACCCCAGAAACTATCACCCTATAAGCCTAACTAGCCTGGTCTGCAAAGCTATGGAGCATATCATCATGGAACTCATAAACAAAGACATTGGGAACCTCCAAACACTGGATCCTACCCAATTTGGCTTTGTTAAGGGCAGATCTTGCCTCTTGAACCTGGTCAATTTCTTTGAAACAGTCACCAAGGCCATAGACAAAGGTAGTCCACACAGCCTACCTTGAACTTGCAAAAACCTTCGACACAATACCCCACTCGGGCATCATAAATAAGCTCACCAGCTTAAATATCAACCCCTATGTCACAAGATGGGTTGCAAACTGGCTTAGGGATAGAACCCACATGGTCAGAATTGCAGGTGCCATATCAGACTCTAAACCAGTTACAAGTGGTGTCCCACAAGGCTCAGTCCTGAGACCTCTCTTGTTCGGTATATATTTCTCTGAGGTACAGGCTAGCACAGGAGGACTATGGCTGACAAAGTTTGCAGATGACTGCAAACTGGGGGCCATAATTGACTCGCCTGCTGACACAAGCATCCTCCAAAAAGGTCTCACAGAGATGGATAACTGGTGCCAGAGCCATGGCCTAAGCTAAATGCCAAAAAGTGTATAGTCATCCCCTATGGGAAAAACAAAGTGCCCACAAATTACCACATAGGTGGTAATCCATTAAGTACGGAAGAAGTAATTAGGGATTTGGGGACCCAAGTAGATTGCAATCTCTCCTTTGACAATCACATTGCCAAAGTGGTTAGAAAGACATTCTATATAGCCCACCTTATCATGAAGGGGTTCACATCTAGATCAAGAGAGGTCATTGTGCCTCTCTACTCATCACTCATCAGGCCCATAATTGAATACAATGCCCCATTTGGGATATACCTTACCCGACACCTGCTACAACTAGAAAGACCCCAAAAGTACCTCACCAAGAGGATCACGGGACTCAAACAGATGCCCTACACAGTTAGGCTAAAGAAACTCCAGCTCTACTCAGTTGCTTACTGCCTACTCAGAGGCGATCTGTGCCTGACGTATAAAGCCATGTCCAACCCAGAATTAATGGACATGCTCCATCTCAAAAAATCCAAATCCATCAGAACTACATGCTCCAGTGACTTAAACCTCAACACAGAAATAAATAGAACATGCTGGAGGGACAGATTCATATCCCAGAGGCTCCCCTCACTCTGGAACAAAATCCCAATCCATGTCAGACAGAGCCCCTCAATGACCCTCTTCAAGAAGAATCTTGATGTAAAATTACCTCTGGGATCTCTTCTGTGTCACTGCTAGACAGAGGCATGGTAAACTAACCTTAAATGGGCTATCTTCTGTGACCTACTATATAGAGGCACAGTCAACTAATCTAAGAAGGGTGGCGAAAGCCAAAAGCACTCTGGCTAGGCTTGTAAATGCCCTAGGGCAGATAGCCTAGAATCAACCTATGAACCTATGAACTAACCGTAACTTTCTCCTTATCCAGCCTGGTGAGATGCACATCTGTGTGTCTTACAATGGAGTCTACAATGACTAATATGTTGGGTTTATGGTTAGGTCTTAGTGGTTGCAAGACACTGGTGTGTGGCCTATGCATGGTATGTGATGTGGATGGTTGTGGAGTTCTCATGTGTTTTTGCCTCTGAGGTCTCCTTTGTTTGGATTTGATTTTGTTGAGAACATCCGCATATGTGGGTGTGTGTTGGGTAGTTAAGGGTGGTGTTTGAGGTGTAGTGATTGTGTTGAAAACCTTCTCAGTGCCAGATATACTGGCTTGTGAGAGAGACAGCATAGACTGTAGCTTCTTTATGTAATTGGATCTCTCACAAATTGTGTTCCTAGGCGGTAGTTGTAGATGGTTGCCCATGTACATGAGGCAGTTGCTCCACTGTCTCAGGATGCTCATATCAACTAGACTGGCAGGAGAAACTGTAGGAAATTGTCTATCCATGTTTGTCAGAATTTGGGAAGAGAGGCCAGAGAGAGCTAAGGGATAGAGCTAAAGCCCAAGTGCTTAAACCAAAACTAAGAGGCTTAGAATAACACTTAAAATTTAAACAGGCTAAAACAAGCAATAATAAATGCAGCAGAAAAGATGCAATTGAACACTTTAGAGAACAAGTAGCAGAAAAAG
Source organism: Protopterus annectens (assembly GCF_019279795.1). Taxonomy (NCBI): domain Eukaryota; kingdom Metazoa; phylum Chordata; order Ceratodontiformes; family Protopteridae; genus Protopterus; species Protopterus annectens. The sequence continues at coordinate 198,441,086 of NC_056741.1, forward strand.
CAAGATGGAGTGATAGAGTAGGAGGAGGAAACACAAATACTGTAAAAGCAGCTGAAAAGTTTTTTTTTGTTTTTTTTTTTAAGTAAAGTGGAAACGGAGAAAGGAGATAATTCAAGTTTAAGAAACTAAGAGGGTTAGCCTTCCCAAATGTTCTCTCTGTGTTAGGTAGAATGAGCTAATGACACTGGACTTATTTTCCAGTCTTTTTTCTCTGATGCCTTAGCATAATTTTGCTTTTCTGTGCTGCTAGTCACAGTTGTATCCTTTTTTATCTAACTTTAATGTTCTACTTATTACATACCAGCTCTTTTTGCAATCCTGCAGCTCCAATGAATATTTACTGTTACCTGCCATTCTGAGTGCACTAAATTTAATAATTTGAGCATGCTTTTCTGTACGAAAAGTTATATATATATATATATATATATATATATATATATATATATATATATATATATATATATATACACCCCCTTAGTAAACAAAAATGGAAAAAAAACTAAGGGTAATGCTGCTCAACGCCAGAACTCTAAATTTCAAGATGCAGGCTCTCGAAGCCCTCCTCAGTATGGAGAACATCGATGTCTGTGCAGTAACTGAAACCTGGTTCAAAGCTCCCAAGAGCACCCCAGCTCTACCAGGTTATACCTCGTATCATGCATTTCCACCCCAAAACTTGGGCCGAACCACAAAAGGAGGGGGAGTGTCCATATTCATCAAAGACACCCACACCTCTAGGTTAGTGGCAACGCACGAAGCATCGGAGACTATCCATGTGCAACTAACCATAGGCAAAACTGCTATACAACTTGTAGCATGCTACAGACCACCCTCTCAGTCCCAGGAACCCCATTCAGCCTTCCTGAAGACACTGGAGGATATAAATGTCTCACCAAATACCATCATATTGAGAGACTTCAACTACCCAAACATAGACTGGGTGCATTATTCAAGCCCTAACACTCTAGCCCAAAGGTTCCTGGAATTCATTAACCCAAATGCAGTGGAACAGCTAGTCACCTCTCCCACAAGAGGAGATAATATACTGGACCTAATCATCACAAACATGGGAACAAAATGCTCCGCACCGGAAGTATACCCCTCACTAGTGAGATCAGACCACAAACTAATCTCCCTGGAAATCCATATCCCACCTCCACCCCCAGCACAAAAGACCACAGTGAGAAACTTCTCAAACGCCGACTTTACACTCCTTAAGACTGAGATGGTATCCTTCAAGCCCCCTGGGCCAGTGGAAACCACATCCCACACTGCTGAATCCTTCACAAATGCTTTCTACGGACACCTCCAAGAATGTATGGATCATGCAATCCCAAATAAAACCAAGACCCTCTCCACCAAAGGCAGGCATCCTGTCTGGTGGACCCCAGCCATAAACAAACTTTACAACAAGAGAAGGAAGCTACTGCAAGTCAGAGCAAAATCCCATAAAGGGAAGACATCTCTGACCAGCACTAGCAAAAAACTATGATCACATAATAAAATCATCCAAGGCCAACTTTGAGAGAAAAATTGCTAAGGACACTAAAGATAACCACAAGACCTTCTTCAGTTATGTTAGAAACCTGGGCGGAAACCCTCAGATATGCTCAGAGTTAGTTTATAATGACAAAAAATACACTGAACCCACAGATATTGCCAACATACTGGCAGACAGGTTCAGTGCAAATTTCTCCCCTCCCTCACCCCCTAAGGAAGAAATATTTATCCCAGCTGAATGTAACCTCCCTGACATCTCAGATGTCCAGGTGAGAGCCACTCTCTGCAAAGCTAAAAATACAGCATCAATGGGACCTGACGGTGTCCCGGGTTGCATGCTATGTGAACTCCAAGAGGAGCTAAACCCGCACATAAGAATGCTGTTTAATCTTAGCCGTACTACAGGATATGTACCCAAACAGTGGCGCACAGCAACAGTGGTTCCACCCCACAAAGGAGGTACTTCTACAGACCCTGGAAATTACCGCCCCATAAGCTTAATGAGCCTGGTCTGCAAATCTATGGAAAGGATCATTATGGAACTCATAAACAGGGACATCGGGGACCTACAGACACTTGATCCTACCCAATTCGGCTTTGTAAAGGGCAGATCCTGCCTTTTGAACCTGGTGGACTTTTTTGAAACAGTCACTAGAGCCATCGATGAGGGCAAAGCAGTTCATACAGCTTACCTGGACCTAGCAAAAGCCTTCGACACAATACCCCACTCGGACATCATAGACAAGCTCATCAGCTTAAATGAAAACCCGTATGTCACAAGATGGGTTGCAAACTGGCTAAAGGCAGAACCCACAAAGTCAGAATTGCGGGAGCTATGTCAGATTCTAAGCCAGTCACAAGGGGTGTACCACAGGGCTCTGTCTTGGGACCCCTCCTGTTCGGCATTTATTTCTCAGATATACAAGTAAACATAGGAGGGTTGTGGCTGACAAAGTTCGCAGATGACTGCAAACTGGGTGCCATAATCGATACACCAGCTGACACATGCATCCTACAGAAATGCCTTACAGAAGCGGATGACTGGTGCCAGAGTCATGGCCTTAAACTAAATGCCAGAAAATGTATAGTCATCCCCTTTGGGAAAAACAAGGTACCCACAAATTACCACATAGGTGGTAATCCACTAAGTACTGAAAAAGTGATCAGAGACCTGGGGACCCAAGTTGACAGTGACCTCTCATTTGACACCCACGTTGCCAAAGTGGTTAGGAAAACCTTCTACCTTGCCCACCTTATCATGAAGGGATTCACATCCAAGTCAAAGGATGTCATTGTACCCCTGTACTCCTCCGTTATCAGGCCCATGATTGAATACAATGCCCCATTTGGTATGTACCTCACCCGGCACCTGCAGCAGCTGGAGAGACCCCAAAAGTACCTCACCAAGAGGATCAAGGGTCTCCAACATATGTCATATGCTGCCAGACTAAAGAAACTCCAGCTCTATTCAGTTGCATACCTCCTGCTCAGAGGCGATTTGTGCCTGACGTACAAGGCCATGTCCAATCCGATATTAATGGACATGATCCACCTCCAAAAATCCAAATCCATCAGAGCCACAAGAGCTAAAGATCTAAACCTCAGCACAAATATGAACAGGACATGCTGGAGGGACAGATTCATAACCCAGAGGCTTCCCACACTCTGGAACAGGATCCCAGTCCATGTTAGGCAGAGCCTCTCACTGACTCTTTTCAAGAGAAATCTTGATGAGTGGATGGGAGATCGTAGGTTTACCCCAGGGGTCATCTCTGTGTCACTACTAGACAGAGGCACATTAAAATAAATCTATTTTGTGCACAATTGTATCATCCCATGGGGTGGCGAAAGCCACATACACTCTGGCTAGGGCAGATAGCCTAGTACAAAACTATGAAACTATAAAACTATTAATATATTAGCTTCCAAATGTTAACTAGCTGTAGTCATACAATGAATTCTTATAAATGACTTTTTTGTAATGTATGTATTTTAAGACAATAACCTTGTGCATTTAGTAGATTGTTTCTATTATTTTAGGGATGTTTTTTAATTTGTTAGGCCACTGAAAGAGAGCATATGCATTTCAGAAGTATTAACTCTATATTTCACAACTCTCAAATAGTTATTCACAACATTTCTTTGTGAAAGACAGAATTCTCAGACTCATTATCTTTGGTATGACATATATATAAACAAGTTTTCTGTTATCTTGTTTTCTGCCTTGTAATACACAGCTTAAGCAGCTGACAGGGTTTAGGACACCAATGCCTTGCATCTTGTATAATTAAAAAGTGTTTCTGGTAGCCACCATTCATGCTATATTCTGATTGTACTCCTTTAACATATATTGAACAGGAATGGACAATTTGTTAGTACACTGACCATGAAAACAGTGCTTCTGCATGCTGACATCAAGTGCATACATATTTTCTATCATTATAATGATTAAGGAGTAAATCTGAAATTTGCATTGGTAGCTTGAAACCATTTACTTCACAAAAATGTAATTTAGGAGGATGATGTCTCTCCTGGTAAATAATAAATCAGTTTTGACATTCATTCCAAAAAAAAAAAAAAAACAATGCAAAAAAAAATAAACACAGCTAGCATTAAATATCACCCATCACCTCTGCACACTTTCACAGAAAAGATGAAGATTCAATGAAAAGCATAACTAGTATTGATTTATAAACAGAGTGTACTTCACAGAAGGACCTCTGAGCTCCAACACTAGTCTATGCAAAGCATCTGCTACTCATATTTCAGGTACATATTAGGAATAAGCAATATCAACATAAGGCTCACCAATCTTTAAAATTCTTATAGCAAGAACTGATGAAAACAGTACAATGATGGCCCTAACTGAAGCTGAATCAGTCTTTGCTTTCTCTAAATCCAGTGCCAGTGAAAGTTATAGCCTGTAGCTATCTACTGTTTTCACTGTGATGGTAGAACAACAATTATGTTCAATGTGAATAGAATACCATATTGGAACAGATGTCTTACTTAGATAACAACGTACATTATATCGTCCCATGTCATCATTCCTGAGGAGGTGTTTAACTACAACTGTGATGTAACGACTGTATTCAAATGATAGTATCAGTCTTTAATACAGCCTTTCCAAAGGAAACATAGAATAAACTCTTGTAACAGGAAACAACATATACACATGAACATAGCACATATGCACGACAAAATTGTTAACAACATATACGTTGACTGTAAGCAGTAATGTTGGGATTTTAGCTATATATTTAACATCACAGGCAAATGAAGGTTTTCTAAATTACAAGACCAACTACAGATTTGTTTGATGAATGTGATATTATACATTCCAAAGGATGACATCACAAATGTGCATTACCTTCATGTTTCTGCTAAAAAAGTGATTGCACAGCACACTGTATAGATATACTCTATATATATATATATATATATATACATATATATATATATATATATATATATATATATATATATATATATATATATATATATATATATATATATATATATAGATATATATATAAATTTTTTTTTTTTTTTTTGCCCACAGGAGAAATCTGAGTGTATATGAGCATACTGTATCTATGAAAGAATGACATAAGCTGTGCCATGCAAAAGAGATGTGTTTACAAAAATGACTTCTACATCTTTTTCCATTTCTAAATGTTGTCCAGTACTAAGAGGTGTAACACACTCTGGTATCCATTACATTTACACACAAACACAATCAGGAGAGTCTCACTGTTGTTTTCAAACTCCCTACCTATCGACTGACACAATCGACAAACATGTATTATACACAAGCACCACAGGAAAGGTCTGAAATTTATGGTCTGTGAGATCATTATTGATGTCATGATCTCATCAGTGTGTTGTAGACTGTATGCGTTTGTGGACAGAGTGAAAAGGAGATGTGGAATTAATCTCACCATGTAAATGTTTTTCATGAGTTGGAGTCAAACAATGCACACCTGCTGAAATAATCCTTCATTGATGCAATGGATTTGTGAGATTAGAACCTACTATCTATTTAGTTAAATGGCCTGTGATAGTGCATTTTATACAGGATGGCATCGGTGTTGCATTGCTGAGATGATGATGTTGGGAGAAGGGTGAGATACTGATGTGGACACACCCTGCAGTGTAAAATTAACAAAAAAATACTATTTTAGTAATGCCAGTAGAAGATGAAGTTATATTTACTCAACACTATACACTCACAAGTTCACTGCCGTAAGATTAGAACCTCCTACTTATCTAACTAAGGAATCTAGAAGACACCATGCTTAATGCAAGCACTACTGTAGAAATCTGACTTACAAAGTGCAATAGTGCACTTTATACAGGATGACATTAGTGTGGTTTAACAGGAAAGATGATGTTTGGAGAAGAGTCTGACATTGTTGTGGATTCCCCATGCAGTTTAAAATTAACTCCAGGGTACTACTGTATTGTAGACAATAGTAGTTCAGGTCATATCTTCACAATGTCGCACATACACACATTGACTTCTGTGAGATTAGAGCAATGTAGCTAGTTATGCAAGCTAGAGGACGTAGTACTTAGTGCAAAGACCACTGCAGAAATTTAACTTTACATTCTGACAGTGCAGTGTAGATAGGATTAGCTTCTTATTTTATGTCAATGAGAATATTGTGATGTGGAGGATTTTGTGCAATCTATATTTGTTGATACGATGGAGTAAGTGCAGTGTTATGGTCAGTAATGCATACATACATACTACTGATATGTCAGCTATGCTATCATTAATGTATACTGCAGAACTGGCATTGACATGTACCTACCTGTCTTGTGTATATGAGACATACATGCACTTTTGAAACACAGGATGGAGAATGAATCATTCATGGATCATCAGGTTATGATGATGGTCTGTAAACAAAAAATAATGTTACTGACATTAGCTCAGGTATTTGCTCATGCATGGGCAATGTGGCCTGTCAGTACTAAGCAGTACTTAATGTTCTAATGCAGGAGGGATAAAACATGCTGATTTCTGTACATCAAGGCTGTATGTGGTTGTATATCATTTGTTAGTGTTACTGCTGCAGAGCTGAGAAATTGCCCAGAATTAAGTGGTCAATTAATCATACAGTTTAATACATTTCACATCAATACATTACACACATTCCATGTAATGAAATAATATCATCCAGCAGCAATACTTATATTTGTTCCAATTAATTTTCTAAAGCACAGTGGTAAAAAAATGTATTTGCGTGAAAGTTGGCAAACTGTTAGTGCATGCATGATGATACCTTGATGGTTGAAATGGGAATGTGAATTACCAGTGTTTGTGGTGTTTGGTGGTACTCTGCATGTTTTATTATTCCTTTCTGTGTTAACTCCAAAGCTCATTTCAAAAATGAAATGTTCTGCTTGCCTTCCCATTTGCACAATGGTACGCTATGCCCAAACAGAGTTCTCTGCTGAGGGAAACAGTGAAACATTACAGCTGGTGTGCCTTCTACAGCACAAGCAGGCTTAGCAGTGATGCATAGCCATCAACAGTCTGGACAGTACTTAGTAGCGAAAATCCACCTGCTAACCTAACTTTCTCGTTGGCACAAGGAGTAATCTCTCTGAGATAAATGAAAAAGCCACTTTGAAGCAGAGTTCAACTCCAGCATGCACAAGATTTTACAAAGAGTGTAAAAATGTGATTATTATATTAAAGAATACCTAGTAATGACTATTATACATATGTTTCCTGGCAAAACTGTATATGCAATAGCTACTGAAATATTTTTTATGCCTATTACACATAGACATGCTTCAAATAAAACTGCAGATTGACAGGGTGTACAATGAGGTACAAGGCAAGCACTCACAGCATTATGCAATAATATCTGAAGTGCCATTTAATATAACTTGCTAGAGTTGCACATTGCCAGATGTTGCACAAATGCTAACCACTGCAACTGAAAAAAACAGAAGGGGTTTATTTTATTTATTTCTTTATTCCAGTTTGATTACCTGGGATGTCCACTGGATCAACATGGCCCATTTTAAGTGGAGGCCCGGGGAGAAAAGCTCCGAAAATGCATAAAAAATATTACATACAGGATTTCAACAGAATCAAGAATTTAGAAAGCATTAAACAGTTTGCAGAAATACGATTTCAAGGAATACAGGACAGTATGAGAGCACAATTCATACTGAAATTGAATACATTTTTTTTTTTACATTAAGTTATGGTTATTACATTTGCATAGTATAGCAGTATTTCTTAGAGATTCCTAAAAGGTAGTTAAGGTTGAAGGAAGGAGAAATAGTGGTATCGCTTTGAGTGAAAGTATTAGAGATAGAAATTAGTGCTCAATATTTACAATATTTACATGTTTTGTTGAGCAGGTATAGTTATGGGAGTAGAAGGATTGTGTACTTTTAGGGAGATACACAGGAAAATAATTCACAGGTTAAACACTTATAAAAACTAGTATGAGTTTTACCTAATGCCGGATATGAACTGTTGTAAAGAAGAAAAATAATGTTTACAAACTTGACCATTATGTCTAGATCCCACTAAGGAGATCCTATTTTGTACATGTTAAAGTCACATATTTGAAGGGACAGTCATACCCTATGTAGGCAATGGAAAATGTAGCTTTTATTCTTCAGCAAAGCAATGACAGACAGACAATGCCACAAAATTATGTTTATATCAATTAACTTAATGATTAGTCGACAGTACAAAGGGGTGAGAGAGAAGGGGTGAAGATAGATACAGAAATAGAGACATGTATGAAAGAGTGCTGTTATGTGTCATTAATGTACATCTTAATGGTGTGTCCAAAGTATTAATCAGTCATGCTCTGTATCAGTAAGTGATGGCTGTGGTGCTGAAGAAGTAGGACAGGCAAAAACAAATAGAGTAAGGGTGGTTTCATAATTTGTCCTTATATGCATGGATGTGTTTACAAATGCTTTTTTTCCAGCAGTATTCAAAATGTGTTCATAAAATTATGTTACTAGATAAAAATTAAGATAAAAGTCATTAAACATATCATAGAAGTATAACTTCACAGTAAGAAATAATGTGACATACTTATGGACTTGAACCTTTGATGCTGTGGCCAAAAAGATATCTTCAAATGTGTCATTTATTTCATCATCCCCAGAGAGAAAGTTGCACTTTCTTAGATTTAGTAGTTTAAGATTTGTTTGAATAAGTCTACAAAGTATTAGCGTTACTCTGCCTTTACTCAATCTTCCGATAGTGTAGCATGTTTAAGCACCTTTGCACAAGGATAAATGGAGTACTGCGGGTGATGGCAACAAGTGACCAGGTTTTACCACAGCCCATGAACAGCCATTCCCTGTCACTTGCCACTAGTACATGATGTCAAACTCTGCAGAAAGGCTAAGAGAAGAGTAAAAGCTTTCTTATGGGCTATTTCTGGCCATTTTTGATGTGTGCGATTCTATTTTGTTTTGACGTAGACATGCACAACCATGCATCTTCATTTGTCAATGGGAAGCACAAAGAGGCACTTGTAAGCAAGGAGAAAGGCATTGTATCAGATAGTGAAGTTTGAGACATGGCAGTGAGTTTTTCCATGTGTGATGCGGAACATAGTCACACTTTTTTCCATTGGTCAACATTCACAGCTGGTTATTCTTGGTGTGTTGGAGCTTAAATTGGGTGATCTGGCACATAACTTTATTGGATTTTACACTCTAAAAAGTTAGTTAACCAATGTGCAAATCAAGCCTAAGGAATGAATTATGCATACATTTCAAGTATGGTGATTATTTCCAGTGCTATAGGAGAACTCCTTTTCAGCCATGCTTATTATTGACAAACTGCATTCAGTATGGATGGAGATTTACCTATAGATAGACCTGTATGTGTGTGTGACTTTAACAAGTCCTGTGAAATTAATTTCTATGACAGAGGTATGATTACTGTTTATAAATGTATGTCAGATGGATAGACTTGTATGAGTAAATTAATACAGGTTAGGGTATGATACATGCATAAGTCACCACATACTGTCCTAAACACAGAGTTTGTCTATGTGAGGAGAGAACATGATTTTGACTTAAGTATCTGCTCATCATCGATATGTAAGTGCATTTTTATTCATTGTCATAATTATTCAGTTTAAACAATTACATACATATTCAACCATGTTTCATAAGTAAATAATTTATGAGATATGCTACTTAGAAAAATTTATGTTTCAAAACATTAATAAGACATTTCTTGAAATAAACATAATTATGTTAGCCGTTTGTATTTAGTGTTAACTTTCTAATTAAAGTATTGTTAGAAAGTGTATTCTGACACTCTAGTTTAAAAACTGTTATCTGGATTGAAACATGGATCACCTCTGTGATATTTCTAAAGGCACCACACGTATACCTTATGCCACATATAAAGCTAGGTTAGCAGGTGGATTTTCTCTGCTTTTTTTCCTTAGCTTCCTAAGCTTGACTGCATAACACTCAACAGCAGATGAGTGCATAAGGCAAAAATAGTTATAAAAAGCATATAAACTTATGATGAAAGTGATTCTTATATCTGGAGTGATAATTTCTGCAGTCCCTTTACACTGTATGGATTTGAACCCAAGAGAAATTGTGTTAAGAGGCCAAAGACACTGCATGTACAGCTTCTGCCACAGAAAGGAGTATACAAAACTTGTACACCACTCGCTCATTAGAAATACTGAGGATCAGTGCCACACATGTTTGCGCTAATGCAGAGTACAGAAATGAAACTGTTCAGTTTTCTTCAACTGTGAGCCCTGTTTGCACTCTGCTATGCAGTGCTGACATTACACAGGCAAAAGAACCTATGTAACAATTTATATTCCACATGATAATTTTGTCTTATGGATGTTTAGAGTGCTATAGCAAAGAGCACCTATGCGAATGTGTAATGCAATACTGATGGCAAGACCAGTTACATTTCTCTTCTTGTACCTTGTACAGTGGACTCTTTATCACTGACTCAAAATTCTGCCAGTCAACAGTGCACTCTGTAAAAATGCACACAAATGAGGAAGCAGTAATACATATAGGGTAATAAATATAATAAGGCAGGAATTGTGAAGTTTCCTAGGTCTGTGTGTGTGATGCAATCTGATCATATGCTTACAAATATGCCTTAACTCTGTCAGACAGCACACTCTCTGGAATTGAACCCTTAACTCAGTGAGATACCAACACACTCATCTATGCTTCTTATACCTTTTTCCCATCAACACAGACATAGGTTGCTTTCTCATTTGCTTCACATATATCTAAATCAATGTCATATTGACAAAACCTTTACAGTAATGACAGTCCACACCATTTTAATATCAAGTTTCCAACACAGCCACCTACTTCTCTTTATTTTATGACCATCATCCCCTGCTCTTAGCTTAACTACAGAAATGTAATGTCATGGCCATTTATTTGCATCATTGTTTCAATGTGTACTATAGCCAATCAGCACTTCAAACAGATTTTAATCAGGGAATGGACAGTGTTTTCTTATGCAAGGATGCAGATGCTGTTAAGGTTGTTCTCATAACTCTCTCTAGTTGCTTATACCTTTTTATTGCAAGTCTACTTTGCATGATACAAACACTTAGAAGAGAGCAGTCACATCAGTATTGCTTGTGGGTGTCAGAGCAATCAGAAATAGTTGCAAGACATTAGCAGCTAACAATTGTTACTGGTCCTCCCTGCAGTACAAGCATGTGTGCATGCAGTCATGTGGCTACCTACACCATGTTTACATCTCCTACAGCAAGTGCATTTTTTGGTATTCAGGAATGCTAATGATTTCATACCTCATTTGCATCTTCACAATGCTCAGAAGGCTGAATCTACACTATAGAAATGTTATGGTGTAGCTATAAAAGTGGAAGGAAGGGAGTCGGATTAGATACAGAAAGAGCATTAATAGTTACTTGAGAGAATTTCTCTACAAATCCCTCCATTTTTTCAGAAGTTATGTTTGTCCTTTTCACACACTACTTATGTTGATATTTGGAATATATTTCAATATGCAATGGAAAATAAATTGTGATGTATGCAACTCTGAAATTTTACTGCTGCTATACTGTACATATGGCAGTTCTTACTGCACCCACCACCCTGTGAGAATGATGATTGTGCCATGGGCTTTGTTAATTTTTGTTTGACTTAGGGTTGCATATATGTGTGATGCACAGAGTGGGTAGGTACAAGACAGACAGTATGCAGGTAGTTTGTCTTTTTACACATTTGCTTGTATACTATAGGTTTTCCATACTTACCTTAACATTACTGTAATTAGGAACCATGTGCTTTGGGGCTGTCTCTGTATGATGCTATCTGTACACAGACATGGGTATGTAACATGTGTGGGCATCAGATAGCATTGCTTTTAGTATTTGTATGTGTTTAGATTATGTGTATTCCTTTGCTGGTGAATGTGTGTGCTATATATTGACTCTTAGTTGCTGGATGTGTGGGTTGACCTCTGAGTCTTAGGTAGTGAGTGTTTGTGCCTCTAAGCCAGGGCAAGGGCATATTGTGTATCCCTACATCTGTCAGCTACCTCTGCAGCTGGAGGGTCCCCCACAGATTCTTTGTCTGTATGTGTGGGAGGTGCTGGGCCTGCCTGTGGTCCAGTAATGTGCCATCCTGGTCCTTGCTCTCCCTGTTGCAGCTGATATTGCGCAATGTGGTATGGACTGTGAGAATTTCTGCACAGGTGCCTGGGTTGGACCGCAGGAATGTGACTTCAGCCATGCCAAAAACATGCTCTAGGATGTTTCTAGTTTGAGTATGGGCTCTTTTGTGTTTTTATGCTGTGTGTGTGTGTGTGTGTGTGTGTGTGTGTGTGTGTGTGTGTGTGTGTGTGTGTGTGTGTGCGCGTGTGCATGCATTTCTGATGGGTGATATGAGCCACAAGTCCAGTGTACAACCTGCATCACTCAGTAGATGGCCTTGTAGAACATCACCCCAGGCAAACCTTGTGTAAAGCTGTGAGGTGTACCATATGTGTGAGCTGTGATAACTGCCAGAGTTGCCTGCACAGACATTGAAGATGATCATTTGGGTATTACATACAATCTAGCAGTTCACTGAATGGATTCCCTTCTTGTTGATGTATGCCCTTCCCTGTTCACCAGGTGGGGCTTTTATTTCTATGTGAGTGCAGTCCATGGCCCCCAAAATGTTTGGGAAGTGTGCTACAGCATAGAATTCTTGCATTGTTCTTGCTCTCTCCTCTGCTGTGCATGGAAAATAGATGGCATTCCCTGCATGTTGCAACATAGCATTTAGTTATTGGTGAAATATTCTGGAAGCTATGGCCTCAACACTCCTAGAATATCCCCTGTGGGTCTCTGGAATGTACCAATTTCTAACATCCTTAATGCTACACATACCTTAGTTTCCAATGGAAAAGGTTCCCCTCAATTTCCTCAGGGTCTGAGGTGGGGGTGGCAGAGGTTGCAAATGTCCTGTAGTGATAACACTTTCAACCCTGCATCACTCAAATATTTAAATGCCATGAAGTCCATGATATGATAAATGGGATCTGAACACCCTCCTTCTCTTTGAGCAAGGTCTGTCTGCAGCATCAGCAGCATAGATCTGAGTCTGTTTCACATACACATAAAAGAGAGAAGCAGCCCTTAACATTGTTTTTTTTCCAAGTATGATGGTAGCTGCATTCCAGTAGGTTTTGATGTTCAGAGCCAAGGACTACACCATCTCTACATGGTTACTTTATAGCTTCATGAATGGCTTCACCATATTGGATTGGCTCATTTGCATTTAATTAGGCTGATTATGCTTTAATTAACATACTGTGATGTTTACCTTTGTTTGGTGACTCTAAACAATGCATAGAGCCTTTTAATGGATACAAAATGGTACACTATCATGTGTGCATCACACCGTGATACACCCATGATGGCACCATGGAAATAAGTCATTTAGGAATCCATCCTACAGCTTAATAATGTTTGTAAAATATTTAAAAAAATATATAAACAGGGCAGCTTTAACAAATAAAATAACCTAAGGTCCTTAAACTGAAACAGTATTAATAAAATATGTCATCCATGTAATATCCTTTTCTTTCTTCTTAAGATACTTTTAGTGTAGTTACTGATGAACTATTAAACAAATACAACAAATTAAAAAAGAGTGACTCAAATTACCCACTTGCTTGCCCTTTTTGTTAAAATAATATAATAAAAAGTACTTATTTCTTACAGAAGTAATCACATTCACAGTCAAAAATCTTCACTGTTGAAGTAATGGATTATGAATTTAGGAACCTTGAAAAAGTAAAACAAGAGTGCATTCTTGCTGAGAAAACAATGCGTGTGATGCAGCCTTAAACATTCACACATGTGCTTTGTTATATAGATTATGAGGTCCCACCCTTCCCTATGCATGTTCCCTGTAGTCAAAAACAGGCCTAACCAGTATGACTATATTTTATAGTATGACAGCACACTCAAGGGTCTTTTCTTCTTACCTTTCTTATTTCCCCCTTTCTATTTGTTTTTTTTCACATTAGCCCAACCACAGTGACCAATCCACAGTTGTTTATTTCATTTTTAAGATTTGACACATACTACTGTGGCTTTTCCAGGCAAACAACATGTAATGTACAGTTTTGAGTTGTGGCAAATTTCTTTCACAACACCGCACTCTGAAGAAGTCCTGCACAAGCTGAGAACTGCTTACAACACAATGAAGTTACTTTATTTTTTGTCAGCTCTCCAAGTTCCTTCACTTGTTTTAAATGTAGTTAATGTAGGATGTCTTTACAGCATACATTTCTCCCAAACACTTCCACTATATAATAAAAACTTAACAGCTCATTATTGTTGTCTAGATTACTTTTTGGAAGCTTACTATATACTGGTCACATCCACTATGAATGGACAAATGCAAATTCTGTGAGCTTCAACTCCCCAAAACTCAATCTACCAAAAAGAACTGCACAAAAACAATGGTTTTAGTGCTTTTGTAAGGGAACAGCCTCCCTCCACCTCCAATGTGGAGAGTTGTGCCACTTATGCCCTGTATATTATATAATCAAATCCATAGTTACAACAGAGGGGAAGGGGGCAAATACCTGGAATTGGCAGTTAGTACATACACAATTCTCTGACAATGCTTTTCAGTGAGAATGCCAGCTTTATCTGGAAATTAAGTTTTTGGGAGTTGAAGCTCAAAGAATTATTGCTCGTCAAGCAGTAGTATAATAATACTGGTCTATCACAAATGCACCTTAAAGTAGAGCATTTATAATATAGTGGATTTTGTGTGATTCCCAAATAATGACCAGCTTATTATGAGTTTGAGACATAGATGCCATGAGTCCAAAGCTTTGAAAGCAGTTAACATTTAATGATGCCAGTCGGACAGAGACAAGTGTCTCTCTGAATAACAAAGGGAGTTAAAAGCCATTTAACATTTTGTTCTGCTATGCATTTTGTTTGATAATGTGGCTAAGTGAAGTATGTAATACATTTTCAAGCTTCTTTATCTTCTGCCTCTGTTCTTTGCCTCTTGGTGTTAAACTCTAGCACAAGTCCTGATCTTAACAGTGCTTTGGGTGCTTAACAAAAGCTCACAAGACACCTTTTTGATGACAGAAATACATTTGCCAGACTTGCCTTTTCTCCATTTCATTTTTTGAGCATAATTGCAGTATTACACACATTTCATATACACTAGTCCCTGGATTCAATAACCTCTGAGTAGGCTTTGTGCATAGCCTACACGGAGTTTGCATGTTAGTGAGATGGTGTGCTGCATATGGCAGCGTGCAATGTATATTAATGAGTTGTAACTTGCCTAAGCTAAGTTTCATGCCTGGCAACAGTATTACCAGCCAGGAACCCATGTAAGTGAATGCAGATATCAATTCCTTTAATTCAGAACATCTACGGTCTGCGCAGAATGCCACAATGACCACCAGAGTTTCACAAATAGCTGTGAATCTGTTAGCTCACCATATCTCCACAAAGTCCAACATAATGCAGGCACATTTAATCAGAAATAGAGTTATAATTGCCATTGATGTTGCATAGACATGGTACAATGAAACTCAAACATGCCTGTCATCCACTTTGAGCAAGATATGAGGACAAAGGCCCAAAAATTGGGACAGGTATTTAATATTGCACTTCCAAACTTAGAAAGCTTGTAGAATAAATAGGTTGTACATTGGCATGAACTGCCTGAAGAGCATGAAGTTTTAAACTCAAATGTCAGTCATCCATTTCTGACTTCACTCTGCAATGACATGCCAATGATTTGCCAGCAAACAAAAATGTAATGAAGAAAAGATCACAAATATGAGACAAAATGTGGACATTGTGCACAAATCAGGACAGCTGAGATGTATGCACTCAAATGTATGTAATACTGAGTCACATCAGTGCAGAAATCAACCCATGGCAGAAAGCCACACATTTAATAAGGAAAACATCTGGACATCCTGGGAATATCTGAACAGATGACAGGTATGACTGTGAAGTATATGGTCCAAACATAGTACAAGACAGTGTCCCTACAGTGCAGAGTATTGTGATATCCCATTCTTGGCATTCTGTACTGAAGTTGTGTTAATGATCTGTAACAGGACATGGAACTGCCATGTAAAGTGATCACTCTGGGGAAGTGTGTGTATTGAATAAGGACACATAGATGAATTATAGGAATCAACACAGAGAAAGAGGACAGGTGAAACTCCCTCATGTACAGCAGAGGAGGGCATGTCAATGAAAGCTGGTTGTAGCAGCAGCACCAAGCACATATCTATATGATACAGTTGTCTGTGACTGTCATATAAGGTGACATAACAATGGGATGGATGTCTGTGTGAGATAAGCATCCTTACATGAATAATGCAGAGGACATCTGTCGAGGATCTGACCTATAACTGAAGTAGGGTACATATTGTGAAGCTGTGCAAACAGATATACCTGAATATGAGTGCACTCTCAGCAGAGGTCTCCTGCAAAGTGACCACAGGTAAAAGAGCATGGAAAACATTGCAATAACCAACCACAATCTTGGAAAATATCAGAATAATGCCACCACTAATCCCATGTCTCTGATATAACATATGTGATGCAGAGTGATAAGAGGCGAGTCTGCACACACATACGCACACACATACACACACACACACACACACACACACACACACACACACACACACACACACACACACACACACACACACACACTGAAACAACTATTAAGTTATAGTCACACTCTGAGGGTAATCATGCACACTGTCCTGGCACTGTATCATCTGGATGAAATGTTATGAGGGAGACTGCTCTACCTGTGCGTGACAGTATGGGCAATAGAAACTAGTTCCCTTGTGTGCATGACATGCATATATCTCACAACTTGCACTGTCATGGAAGAGATGCATGTCATTAATTATGTCAAACATCTATGTATGTAGTGTGTGTGCATGAGCAGAACAGGTAGCACACATGCATCTGGTGTAACAACTTGACTGGTAATTTGGTGAATCAACCTGTACCGGTAGAGCTGTCATTGTAGGCAAACCCCAGGGATCTCTGCTTGGCCCTTCACTGTTTGAACTGCATGTCTCAATAGTTCAGGCTAATGTATATGGCCTTTGGATTACCAAGTTTGCTGGCTCTTGCATATTGTATCCAATCATTGAGCCCACCAATGGAGATAACATAGTATAGGAGTAGCTAGCACATACAACTGAATGGTGAAAAAGGCACACATTGTACAAATAAATGCAGACATCTGTGTTTGTAATGCTCTCCATCTGAAAAGTGGAGTTTCATGTTAATCACTGCATTGGCAAAAGTCCTGCAATGCAGAGAGCCAGTGATGCAAGCACAGGAAACACATGTAGATAGTAATCTTAATGTTGACCATCAAGTGTTTACACTGCTATTGAAAGCCTATGTTGTGAACATCATAAGTCATGACATCTGCCTGGCCTCCAGGCCCGTCTCTGAACCTGCCCTGGTGGGAGTACTGCATATCCAAAAATGTGATATAGCTGATGACATTGGTAGTGTCTGTTGAGGAGAATATAACAGTGTCACACATGCTGGTGTAAAACACTCTCTGTAATGTCAAGCAACAGCTGAGATACACAAACACACACTTACACACACACATACACACACACACACACACACACACACACACACACACACACACACACACACACACATACTTGACTGCAGTGAGAATGGAACACCTATCTATCTAAGTACACAGAACACACAGGCACCATGGCACAAGTCTGATTTATACTGAAGTGCAGGTGAACTTATAGTAGATGACCTCAGCAGGCCATTTGGGAGACAAGGGGTTGAGAGGGCTGCATGAAATGGATGTGTAGGCATATACAAGTATCAAAATACTGAAAAATCCTTGTAATTGAAAAAGTAACTGTAGGATACACATTTCTGCTATGCTGTCTAGACACACACACACCAAGTCGACTGTATAGTTATCCCCTTTGGGAAAAAACATGTATCCATGAATTACCATATAGGTGGAAGTACACTAAACACCGAAAGTGTGATAAGACACTTAGGGACACAGGTGGACAGTGGTCTCACCTTCGATAACCACATCGCCACAACAGTCAGGATATCCTTCTATGTGGCACACCTCATCACTAAGGGCTTTTCATCCAGAAAAAAGGGGGTCATTGTCCCACTGTACTCATCCCTCATTAGACCCATTATAGAATACACTGTTCCATTTGGTATGTACTTCTCAAAACATCTGCAACAACTGGAAAGGCTGCAGAAATACCTCACTAAAAGAATCACAGGCCTAAAGCAGATGTCCTACACTGACCACCTTAAAAAACTCCAGTTATACTCAGCATATCATCTACTCAGAGGCAATCTCTGCTTAACATACAAGGCCATGTCAAACCCAGAGCTGTTGGACATGCTACACTTAAAGAAATGCCAACCCCTCAGAGCCACATGCTCCAGGGATCTAAACCTTGTCATCACAATAAACAAAACATGCTGGAGGGGTAGGTTCCTGACCCAGAGACTCCCCAGACTCTGGAATAGATTGCCCATACATGTTAGGCAGAGTGCCTCTTTGGCCCTCTTCAAAAGGAACCTTGACGATTGGATGGGAGAAAGGAAATTCACCCCAGGGATCATGTCAGTCACCCTGCTAGACAGGTGTCCAGGGAAGTAAATAGTGTGGGAAGAAATAGCCAGGGAATTGTTATGGCTAGGCTTGTATAGGCCCTAGGGCTGATAGCCTAGTACCAACCTATGAAACCTACGAACCAGTGAGAACATAACCCCTACCAAAGTACACAGACTACAAAACCCAGTACTTTATGCAGACACCATGGCACAAGTCTGATTTATACAAGAGTGTAGGTGAACTTATAGTAGATGACATCAGCAGGCCACAACAGTTTGGGAGCATGCATAGGCACATAGCTTCATAGGTTCATATGAGGCCACTAGCCTAATAGTGCAAGTGTGTTTAGAAGTCTAAGTACTCAAGGTTGTGCTTGAACAGGGTCACTGAGGAGCACTGCTTCACATGCAGTGAGAGCCTATTACAGAGGAGTGTGAATCATTGTGGGTATATCTGCCTCCCCAACATGTTTTGTTTATGTCACAGGGTAGGCTGAGAACCCTGGGGCAAATTATTCTTGTCCCATTTGAATTGCAGATGTCCATCATTTCCAGAAGGGCAGGGAAAGAGACTGCTCTGCAGGGCAAGCATAGATCACCTCTCAGCAGCCTGCATGATACTGAGTACAGTGACAGGTAATGTCAGTCTTTCCATGTATGTCATGCTAGAGGCCTGGTCTTCTCTAAGGCACAACCCTGTGTTTTCCCCAATTACTGCAGGTGTCTGGTGAGGTACAGACAGATGTGAGTATTTTTATTTGAATTTATATTGTATTTGTTATCACTGTTTTTAACTGTTTGCAGGTAGGAAGGGGTAACTTGTTTACAAAACGTACTATTATTCATATTTGGTTGTTTTACCTTTAATTTCACTGTTGGTTGTCAGAAAGGGAGAGATTTTTAGGCAGGCAAGCTCTAGCCACCCAAAAGGGCTTAGACAGCTATAAATTCACACAGACTGCAGAGAGGAAAATCCTGAGCATATCTAAACAATTCTACCTTGGTTTGTGGTTTATTGTTCTTTACTGTTAAAAAGAAGTGTGACTACGAGTAATAGTGACGTAAAGGAATTACAACTTTTGTCTAGCTTGTAGAATTTGTATGTTCAGAACAACTTTACTTAAAGTTTTGGAGTGATTGGCTGGCCCCAAAATGTGCTGGATAGACTAGATAGGAAAACAATAAGAATTCTTCATGATCAGCAAATCATTTATAAAAATCAATCCATACCAAGATTATATATTCCCTGTTCCGAAGGAGGGATGGGCCTCCTTGAAACTGACTACATGAGTAGATCTGCAATCCTAGAACTCCACACATATCTGCTGACCTCAAAGGACCCAAATGAAGTGAAAGTTTTGAAACATGAGGACAATAAATCTAAGATGACTTCCCTGCTTAGGCTAGCTAAAGCATATTTGCATCAAGCATGAATGCAAATCAAACCACAAGTGGATAAACACCAGGCAGCAACTGAATGTGCCAAAAAACAAAATAAAGAATATAAAAGGAAGGACCAGGTGAGAAGGCAAGAAATGTGAAAAATGCACAAATATAGTTGCAAGTATAGAAAACATTTGAAGAACCTCATGTTGATCAGAAATGAACGCTGAAATGGTTAAGGAGAGGCAAATTCAAAGTAAGAAATGAAAGGTTAATATTGGTGGCACAAGACAAAAGTCCATTGAACACGTGGGAGAAATAGACAAATATCGGTTTTGTAAAACAGAATTGGAAACAGTTGCAAACCTTGTTGGTGGTTGCGACCTACTAATGGCAGAAGGACTGTATACTGAAAGGCATAATAATGTGGCAAGACTGTTGCACTGAGGATTGTGCAAACATTATGGTACTGAAGTGGCTAAAAAACACTGGAAACATGAGCCACAGAGAATCATAGAAAATGATGAAGTCTACATCACATGGGATCACCCATTGCCAACAGTTCAAAAAATAGATGCTAAAAAAACATATATAGTAGTCCAAGAAAAGAAGACAAAAGTAGCATTGATCATTATTATAATTACAAATGATGGCACTCTCTACTCCACAACCCTCTAAAACACACCTGAATCTACTAGTTTTAAACAACTACTATTTGAACATCTATCCAAGAACTGGCACTGCTCCTGTGTCAAACCTGACTGTCAAGATATCTATAACTCTCTCAACACACTGTCCACACCTTACCTCATTTTCTTCCTCTCCTCAGTGTTTATTACTACTCAAAAATAAATATATATAAAGGAAATGTAATTTGGTCATAACTATTATTTAATTATATACACACTATTAACTTTATTTTTTTCTTATGGTCATCTTGACTGAAATGATTGTGTTTTTCTTTTTGAACTTGTATCTACTAGAAAACTGTATTGCATACTACTTTGTATAGACTAACTAAAAGATATGCATTCTGCATCTTACTGCATGTATACTATTGCATTATCTAATTATTGTATATTGCTTGTATTTCTGTGGAGCTTTTCTCCCTAGGCCTCTGCTGAAAATGGGCTTCTGGCCCAGTCGGACTTTCCCAGTAATTAAATGCAAATAAATATATAAATAAATCATTGAAATCACAACACCCAGTGACTACAGTGTCCTGCTTACAGAGAGACACTAAGTCATAAAATATCAGGATTTGCAAGCAGAAACTAGAGCAATGTGGAAGAAGGATACCCAGATTGTTTCAATAGTAGTAGGAGCAATGGGTCTTATAAAAAAGAGTCTACAATCATATTTAGATATACTACCAATACATGTAACTCCATATGATTTGCAGAAGGCATCATTACTGGGCACATTGCGGGTGCTGTGAAGAGCACTTTTGGCTGACATCAAACAGTGAAACAATATTAATTTCTTGAACTTTAATCGTACTTTGACTTAGGAATGTGGTCCATTCATGTCACTGCAATAGAAACCCAAAAGATTTTGAGAAATTAAAAAAGATTCTGTAGAAATAAGAAGTGTACTAATTGGTTCTCTGACAGAGTAGCTAATGCATGGAACCGACTACCAAATTCCATTAAAGCAAGTACTAGTTTAGATATTTTTAAGAACAGCCTGGACACTTATTATGGGAATAAGTATTATGGTATATTGGCAGGCTAGGAGGGCTTTTAATGCCTGTGCTTAAAATATCTGTATGTATGTATATACGTATTGTACTCCATTATTGGTGTGATAAAGGTGGATTACAGCAGAGATATAACTACCCTGGTCTTGGATGTGATGTCCATATGTACGCTGTGTGCAATGCAGATTGTGTGTTTCACCACTATGGGCACATAGTGATGAAAGTGTAGATTGCTATCCCAAGACTCACAGCACTGTGTTTGAGCTTAGGGGTTGCTACATATACCATAATTAGCAGAGCTACATCATTGCCAAATGGGACAATGAATCCTTGTATGCTTTAAGATTGGGTCTGTGAGTTTGGCACCAATCATTACTCTGTGTCAGCCCCTTCTGTTATATGCTACCATCACTGGAGGACTCTATATGAATGTGTTCTGTTAACAGTCATCAGCAAACTTAATTAACCACAGGCCATCTACTGTTGCCTCTGCTTAAGGGAAGTATTTTCCAAACAGTTGTGGGCCAAGCACAGATCCTTGTGGTATTCCACTGGTGAGTGGGCTAGTGGTGGAGGTGCATTTGAGACTGTGTGTTCTGTCATTGAGCCAGCTGAATATCCATCTAGTACCATATGCCCTAATTCCCACATGGGATATCTTCACTATGAGACACAAATGGGGGAACAGTGTCAAAGCCTTTGGATAACTCAACATAGGTGTTAAGCCTTGTTATCCCTCATCCAGGTCTTTGGGGTTAGTATCCAAGAAGTCCACAAGGGTCAGTAAGTAAGATCTACCCTTGACAAAACCAAAATGGGTAGGGTCAAGTGTTTTGAAGGTCACTTATGTCCCAGGGGATTAGCCTTGCAGATAAGGCTTTTAAGGCATATGGGTCAATAGTTGTAGTTCTGTATGTTACCAGATTTATGTGCATTGCATACCACACAATTTGATATTACATTTTGTAGTGTGGTTGATATATTTGTGGAAAAAGGGTTAGGTGAATGGCTTAATGGTTAAGGTGTTTGCCTTTCAAACACAATGTGCAGGGTTTGAGTCTCACAAGGGATAATTGGCTAGGCTTAAAATGGCTCGCAAGGACAGTCAGCTTAATACTAATCTATGAACCTATGAACCTAAAAGTAATGAGACCCCAGGGTTGCAGTGCTTGGGCAGGGTGCAAACACACATCTGTATTATAAATATGTGACATACTGTTAGGGCTCTCAGTTTGTAATGTTTCCACATATAATTTCATATCACACATAGGAAATGGACAATAACCAGCAGTAATAGAGTATAATATGTATATTTTCATACTGCAGCAAGCAGCAGGTTTGCTCAAGGATTAGCAAAATGCATATGCATGTGAGATAGTGTGTGAACATGAGCCGCATTGCTGAAGTCTGACAGCTAGTACTGAGTCTATGAAATACACCTGCTGCTTAACTGACTCTGTGGCAGCACATGTTAATGCATCGATGCATTCCTTTTTTGAACCAGATGGTATTGGGTTCAAATGCAGGTGTATCTAATACTTTAAAATACTTTTCATTACAGAGTGATAATGCAATGGCATGAATTGTTTATGTGAGATGTGTTGCTGTGTTTTGTATACCACAGTGGGGTTAACCTACATTGTGTGGAGATAACTGCAGCATTTTGCCGCCGCTCATCATCGCTATAGACTGGTGCTCAATGCACACTCACAAGCATGGAGCTTGAAAAGTGATTTTTCTGCTATTTATTTCTGTTTTGTGTAATTCTATTTTTTGACCAGATTAAAGGTGTTAAAATGGGGTAGATAGAAAAGTGGTGAAATGGGGAGCGAGCAGGCGGGAGAACAAAGTCTGACAGCACTGAATCTCTGGAATACACCTGCTACTTAACTGACTCTGCAGCAGCACATGTTAATGGAGTGAATCCAGTGATACATTCCTTTTTGGAACCAGATGGTACTGGGTTTGAATATAGTTGTATGCAATAATTTTGACTACTTTTGACTACTTTCATATTACCATTGCTGCACGTTGGTGCACTCTATGCACCACTGTGCAATAATGCATTAAAGAAAAAAAAATGTGGAAGATAGGACAGTGGTGAAATTGGGAGAAAGCAGGAGGAAGAACATAGGGAACGCAGGGCAGGAATGTGCAGGAGGGAGGTAGGAAAGAACCATAGCTATCCATTTCTTTAACAGTATAAAGTGAACATATGTGAAAAATATTTACTGAATTTGAACTGTCACATCCAGAGAGAGGGGTGACCATGACACACTCATGTTGTTTAGCCAACTAGACTGAATCAAGTGTGTCAGGAAGACATGTGTGTGAAATGGAGAGCTATGTATGGGACTATTTTTTTTTTTTTTTTGTGGAACAGGTACCTATTTTTTTTCTTGAGAGAGAGAGGAATGTTGGAGAAAGGAAGTAAGTATGTCTGGGTCAGTTAAGTTAGGTACGTGAGGAAACAATTGGAGCCAGACAAAACAAACAAGGCAAGAGACAGGGACAGTGATGGTCACAAAAGGTTGAGGACACCATGATTGGAGTGAGGGTGGGTACATCCAGAAACATGGTCATCAAGCTTGGTGACAGTGAGAATTGAGTCCTCACCCACTGGACTATCATCACTGTCATCCCACTCTGCCACTGTCTGGAGTACATGACATCTCTTTCTCCTCCTTCTACTACTGCATAAAATGAGGGATAGCAGCCTCTCCAGCTGGCATAAGTGTGCAACAACAATGTAGCTCACATCTCTATGCACCAGCCCTGACATCTCAGTGCAGGTGATAAAAATCACCATCTCTGCTATTGCTCCCAGAGTGTACCACAGGACCGGTCTCTGGGGCAGGACTACCTGAGGGGGCAGGTAGTGTAGGGGCAGCACAGGTGGTGCTGCCAAGTTGACTCCTGGACATGCTGGGCATTGGTGCTAGAGCTGGTGGAGGGGGAGCAGGCAGATCCTATGGGGCAGGCCTACGCTGCTGTGCTGTGGAGCATTTAGTGATGTGGTACACATGGAAGACATAGACACATTTTGACAACATGTAATAAAATACAACTAAACATAAAAAAAAATAAAAAAATAAAAGCAAGGAAGAGAGATAAGCTCTGGGGAAAGAAAAAAAAAAGATAAGATTAGTACCTTCATATGTGACATACAATGAATTAATACAGTTATTTGACACTTATCTTAACCCTTACTTTTAAGATTACTGCCTGCTAAAAGTGAACTTTTACTTTTAAGACTACCATCTTCTAACAGATGCACACTATACTACAGATTTCAGCAAGTACTCTAACATGTGCATACTTGCTTTTACAGTTGAGATACACATGCTCAATTTGATACAACTCTGTAAAATACCAAAAAAGATGCCTTTTTAATAACACTACTGCTTTGCTGCATAGATACCACATGCTTCCCTCATTCTTGAAAATCTAGCCCCATGGATTCTTACATTGACCTCCTGGTCCATGACACCTATGGAAAAAACAGAACAGAACTGAATACCCTTATGAATACCAGTCTTGCTTATATTCAGCTTTTAAGTCTGACAAGTACTTTCTGTTGATACCTACACTGCTGTGGGATGTCTGTAGTCCTTTGATCACCAGTGCAAAAGATACCAGTCGCACTGGTTACAGCCTCAGCCAAACTATCCCAACCATCTGACTTATACTGGGAGCCAGAATACTCCCCCTGCAGAAGCCTGGCACTGTGGTGTTTCAGTAAGAGTCCAATAACAATCTTGGACTGATGTATACCCCATCTCTGTACCTTAAATCTGATGCCTTCTCCAGAAATGCCTGCCATGTCTACCATGGATCAAGAACAATGGAGATCAATGGTTTTCCACTAATTTCAGTTATCGTGTTTACTAGGAGTGTGCACACTGAAAAGTTTGCACTCCACTTTCCATTCTGCAAACACGGTGCTCAGCAGTGCACACTTCAGAGCACTGCATTTGCACAAAGGTAAGTGGGGTGCAACAGTAGCAAGCAAAGCAAATTCAAGGTTATTGGATATACAAGTAGTTGTGTATGCATGCATGTCAGACAAATGTGAAGGCAATGGCAGTCAGATAGCAGAAATATACTTACAGGAATATAGTACTCAATATACCCACAGTCATACCTTTGAGAATAAATATAACACATAGATAAATGAATACATAACTGATACAATACTAGTGCCTCAGCCCTCATACATATAACTAATATCAGCTACACCATGTCAAGCATTATAATTGAGAGTGGCTATAATAGAAAGTGGAACAGCAGTTGAGTGTATGGAATATGCTGTATTTGAACCCAGGACCAGGCGTATGGTAGTCCTACACTTACACCTGTTGCCACAAGAAGATTGAGAAAGCACTTGTCTGTGTTGCAGTTTATTGCTATAAACTGCAATGTCACAACAGTAAAACAAAGGTTGCACACCTTGTACTAGAACCCAAGACTATCATACTCCAGCCCTAGTCTTAACACCTGCTACTACAGGGCTAGTTGCATAACATTTCCTATTTTACTAATCATTCTTCAGGTCTCACTGTTAACTTCAGTGCAACATCGCTTATAAGGTTTGTGCTATGTTCAATAGTATTCATTGAATCCATCTGGTTTCTATTTTTGGTTGTCTGGTTCCTGCCTACTTCCTGGGTGATCCAGTTGTCCAGTTTGCCACTGTTGTGCTTTGTGCAAATTAGATAAAAACAGCTAAACCTGAGTTTCATTTTTCCTGTCTCCTATGCTTGTGCTAAGCAATTAAACAAAAATAAAGAAAAGAAAAAAGAAAAAAGGAAAGAACAGGGAGAGGTAGTTGAAATGTGGAAAAGCAACCTATGACATACACACTAGAAAATGTTAGTACACATGAGATAGTACAACATAAGTCTGGATTTAAACTCTCACTCAAATGCACCTTCAGAACACAGGGTGGATGCCTTGTCTGTCTTTGCCACACAAGTACCTTTGCAGCAAGGAACTTAATATGCACACAACCAACTGCAACAGCATCCACAGTGATATCAAACCATAGAAGTATTATGCATGCATTTAGTAGTTTTGGATGTAGTGCACCTAGTGATCATTAAACATGTCATAATTATTAATTACAAATATACAGCTCTGTCTTCATTTCTGTGTTTGTTGGCCATTCTTCATATATCTAAGCAATAATCTGAGACATGCAGTGTGTAAGCCATTCTATAACATTGGCTTTAAAATGTGTGAGGATATTAAGTGGTAATAATATCATAAGTAGTTGCCAAAAATTAAAGGTAAGATTAGATGTGAAGGAACACAACCTGTGACTTGTGTGCTGCTTACTTACATTTCCAACTTTACATCTAATCCTTTGTAGATATGACCTGACACACCCACTGGACGTAAGGCAGCCTGCAGTGCTGTTGTGTTTTCCTTCTCCCAAACATTAATCAGTCACAGTTGCAATCCATTAAAAGTAAACATTGAGGGAGTGACTGCACTGTGTTTACATCCCTACATGGATCCAATTTTTTTGGATTCAGCAATTCTATTGAGTTCACACCTAACATGTACCTTTACCATACTAACAACCCTCAATCTACATAACTGTGTAGCTAGGCAAACTGATGATGAAGAGGCTTGTTGATGTGGAGAAGATACAAGATATGCTATTAGTTTTGGATATATCTGCACAGAAGAGTACTGAACTTCAGAAGGCATGCTTCTATTTGTTCAGCTACATACTGCATATGCTGGAATGTATTAAGAAAATTCTGAAGCAAAGGATCTTGCACTTTTTTCTGTATGAATTGCTTAGAAGTAAACTGATGGCATGGGCATGTTTGCCAAGTCATTTCATAGGTACACATGACTGCCAATACATGAAAATGGAATGCATTGTGATAAATATGTACAAATGGGACAGATCCTTTGATAGAACTTTAACAATTTCAAAGATGATTTGTTAGCAAAATGTGTCATTTTCCTGTTCTTTTGGGGGGCAGTAAAGGTGTGTTACTGTTATGCCACAAACAAGGATAGACTGTTCTTTTGTGGGTAGGGGGAGCAAAGATGAAGTACTATTATGGCACAAACAAGGATATGTTGTTACTGTTACTCTCTTGTTTTGCATCCTACCTGTTGTTTGAATTCCACATCTGTAGACTGTTGTATGTTTCTATAGGGGGTAATACTGACTGGCTACCTTTTCTGTTTTATTTGGCAACGAGTAATCCTTACTTATGTGATACTTATATGTATTATCTTCCTGTCGTCTTCTGGGATGGTTAGGAGTTTGCCACTCAGGCATATCAATCCTTAGATACCCCCTTTACTGATACTGAGAACCAGGTCATAGTAGATGCTTTTAGACAACATGGTGCTTTTCTGCTGGAAAGTGCAGAAGGAAATATGACACATAGGATCCAAATTTGGCAACAGATAGTTGCTGATCTGAATGCTGTGGGTAGCCATGGCAGGACATATGAGCAGGTGCACCACAGAGCCAGTGACATGATCATATCTGCATGGAGGAGAGCAGTTTCAGTGGACCACGATCAGATGGATAACAGGGTAGTGTGCTACATGGTAGAATTCCTGCATGTTTTTTGGCTCTTTCCTCAGAACTACATGGAAAATAGATGCAGTCACTGGCATGTGGGAGAATAGCATTCAGGAAGTTGTGAGGGATCCTGCATGCTGATGCCTGTGACACCCCCAACATGTCACCTGTTTGGTCATTGAAAGGTACCTGTAGCTAAGATTCTAAACGCTACACATACCTTTGTCTCCACTGGGATGGGGTTCTCTCAGTTGGCTCTGGCTCTGAGTTGAGGATGGCAGAGATTGCAGAGTTCCTGTAAAATGTCCCTGTTCACCTTATAGCACTCTACAATTTCCACATCATGTAGGTTGTGAAAAGTCAAACAAGGCCTGAAAACTCTTCTCCTTCTCAGCCTAGGCCTATTACCAACAGCAGCAGCAGTATTGGCTTCAGACTGTAGCACATACAAATTAATTAAAGCAGCAGTTCCTAACATTCTGTCTGTGCTGACTCCTTTCCATGTCTGTTTTCCAAAAGTTTTGGAATTTGCAGGGAAAAGCAGCACTGAGTCTTCACGGATGCTTTATAACTTGCTGAATAGCTCCACCATTTTAGAATGGTTGGTTATCATGTAATTCAGATGCTTATGCTGTAATTAGTATACCATGGTATTTAACTTGTTTGCACAACAGAAATACGCATAATATATATATATTTCCATAGCAAAACAAGCAACGTGTTTGCCTGATGTTTAGCAAAGTGTACAGGCATGCAAGATACACATTTGCATATAGGTAAGCAGTGCACAAATGCAAGCCACATTGCTAACGTCTGACAGTACTGAGTCTATGAAATACACATGCAGCTTTACTGACTCTTTGACAGCATAGATGAATCCATTGATACATTTTTTTTTGTTCCAGATGGTACTGGGTTCGAATACAGGTGTATGTAATCCTTTAAAATACGTTTCATTACAAAATAATAATGCAATGACATGAATTGTTGATACAAGATGTGTAGTTGCATTTTGCCACTGCTGAAAAGCAGAGGGAAGAACAAAGTCTGACAGCTAGTATTGAGTCTTTAGAATATACCTGCTACTTATCTAACTCTATGGCAGCAAGTGTTAATGAACTTAATGCAGTCATACTTTTCCTTTTGGGGCCAGATTGTACTGGGTTTGAATACAGCTATATTTAACACTTTTAAATACTTTCATATCACCACTGGTGCACTTTGGTGTGCAATGTGCACCACTGCACAATAATGCATTAAAGAAAAGAAATGAGGAAAATAAGACAGTGGTGAAATGGGGAGAAAGCATGGGGAAGAAGAAATGGAAAGCAATACATGAATGTGCAGGAGGAAGGTGGGAAAAAAACATTGCTATCCATTTCTTCAACAGTGAACCTGGAAATGTATGCAGAATATTAGCTGAATTTGGAGTGTCACCCCCAGAGAGAGGTGACCACAACACAATCATGTTTTATAGCCAATTGGACCAAATCAGGTGTGTCAAGAAGACACATGTGCAAAATGGAGAGCTATGTGTGGAATGATTTTTTTTTTTTGTGGGACAGGTGCCCATTTCTTTTTGAGAGAGAGAGAGAGGAATGTTGGGAAAGGGGCATAGGTATGTCTGGGTATGGTAAACTGGGTAAGTGAAGAAGCAATTCTAGATGGACAAGACAAAAAGACAAGAGAATAAGACTGTGATAGACACAAGAGTCTGGTGGATACCATGGATGGGTGATGGTGGGACATACAGGACCCATGGTTGTCAAGCTGGGTGACAATGAGAATAGATCTCTTATCCACTGGACTGTCATCACTATCACCTCACTCCACCACTGACTGGAGTGCTTGACATTTCCTTCTCCTCCTCCTCCTGGTCGTATGTAAAATAAAGGAGTGCAGCCTCTCCATCTGGCATAGGCGTGCACCAACAGTGCCAGATACAACCCTATTTACCATCACTGGAATTTCTCGAAAGATGATAAACTCACCCCCTCTGCCACTGCTCCCAGAGGAGGCAGGTATTGTAGGGACATCTGAGGTGGTGCTGCCAGATTGGCTCCCACTTGTGAGGGGCAATGGTGTCAGAGTCAGTGGAGTGGAGGCAGGCAGATCCAGTGGGGCAGTCCTACCCTGCAGTTCTGTGGAGCATTTTGTGATGTGGTACACATGGATGATATGAACACATTTTGATGACACATAATAATATAAAACAACAATAAAAATGAGAGAGATATAAGGGTCAGGGTGAGAGAAAAAAAGAGATAAGGTTAGTATCATCATATGTAACATGCAACTCATTAATACAATTATTTGACTCTAGTATCTTAATATTTACTCTTAAGACTACCACCCCCAACAGATAACTATTACTTTTAAGATTACCAGCTCCTAGCAGATGCACACTTTACTACAGATTGCAGCAAGTACTCATTTATATGTGCATACATTGCACATTTGCATGTTCCATTTATACAGATTACAGTTTATAGCAGGGCACGTGTGCCACTGGTATAGACCTTTTACTTTAAACATTTACATAATTTAAGAATTAACAGTATTTTCTAGTTGGGAAGTGTGGTATTTGAACCCACCACCTCTGACTAAAATCTAATATTGTATTCTTGGTTTGTGCTACAGACTAATATATGCATACTTGGTTTTACAGTTGAGATATGCATGCTCAATTTGATACAACTGTATATAATACCACAGAAATGTACTTCCCAACCAAGGGCAAGCAAGTAAATAAGTCACAAGCACAAGCACCACGGCCCAAAACCAGAACCACCAAGCCCACAAACAAGCCTTGGATTTATTCCACTGACTTCCACTGACTAGTTAGTTTCTTCAGATATATAATACCAAACAAGTTATCTTTAACTTTTAAGGTTATAACAGTACTACTCTTTTGCTGTATAGATACCACATGCCAGCCTCATCCTTGCCAATCTAACACCATATGTCCTAACATTTCACTCACTTTCCATGGCAGCTGTGGAAAAAAAACAGAATCAAACAGAATACCATTATGAATACCAGTCTTACCTATATTCAGCTTTTAATGCTTACAATTATTTTCTATAGTTGATACGTGCACATCTGAGGGATGTCTTCTGCCCTAAATTCCTCAAGCCAATGGTCAAGGGTATCCCTCTTCCTCCTCCAGAGGTCATTGTAGTGATGCCTACATTGTTCACCAGTGCAGGGGATACCAGTGGTACTGGTTAAAGCCTGGGCCAAACTACCCCAAGCCTCTGACTTATACTGTGACCCAGAACAGTCCACCTGCAGCAACCTGGCACTGTCATGTTTCACTAGGAGTCTAACAAAAATCTTGGACTCCTGGACACCCCATCGCTGAGACCTAAATCTCATACCCTTTCCATGAATACCTGCCATGTCTACCATGGATCAAGAGCAATGGAGAATGATGGTTTCAAGCCAATTCCAGTAGTCACATTTACTGGGAGTATCCATACTTTTTGAAAATGTTGCACACTGTTTATCATCATGCATGCATGGTGCTTGGGGCTACACACTGCCAAGCACCAAGTTTGTGTGATGGTAAGTGGTGCACAACAGTGGTAAGTAATGCAATTTCAAGGTTATTTGATGTATAGACAGGTATGTAAGTGTGAACACCATGCCAGCCCAGAATGCAGGAATATACTTACAGGAACATAGTACACAGTATGCCCACAGTCAAAAAAAAACAAAGTTTGCACACCTTGTGCTAGAACACAGGAACATCTGGACTCTAGCCCTACACTTACATGTGTTGCCATAGAAATAGTCACATGACATTCTCTATTTTAATAATCATTCTTAAGGTCTCACTGTAAAACTCAGGGCAATGTCACTTAGTGCGTTTGTGAGATGCCCAGTATTACTAACTGAATGCATCTGGTTTCATTTCTTCGTTGTCTGGGTTCTGTCTGCTTCCTGGGTGGGCCAGTTGTCCATTTTGTGCATTGCCATGCTTTTCCAAACCAGATAAGCATAGCCACACCTGACATTCATTTTTTCTCCATTTACAGTGTTTGATCTAAGTGGCACATTGCACAAATAGTGGCAAAGAAAAAAATCCATAAAAAAAATAAAAAAAAACAGAGAAAGGATTCAAGTCCCATCTGGCCCCCAAAAGGAAAGTATCAAATCATTAATATGTGCTGCCACAGAGTCAGTTAAGTAACTGGTGTGTTTCATAGGCTCAGCACTAACTGTCAGACTTTAGCAATGCGGCTCTCATTTGAGCACTGGTATATTTCCCATGAATATACACTTTGCTAATGATTGCACAATGGAAAACTACATGTTATTAAGTATTACTACAGTTTATTGCCCATTTCTTGTGTATAATATATTACATGTAGAAACATTTAAAAATGAAGGACCTATCTCAAATACAGCCATGTGTTGGCCTCCCAAGCACTGCAACTCTGGTGTCTCGGTACTTTTACCACACATATATCAACTACACTACAGAAAGTTATATCAAATAATGTCATGTGCAGTGCACATGGATATGGTAACATGCAGAACTACAACTATTTACTCATAAGCCTAACAAGCCTTATCTGCAAGGTTAAGGAAGGGATCAGCATGGACCTTATCCACAAGGAGATAGGTGACCTTCAACACACTTGAGTTGACCCATGTTGTGTTTGTCAAGGATAGATCTTGCCTACTGACTGCAAAGATCTGGATGACAGATAACAGGATACACTGCCTATGTTCAGTTATCCAATGCCTTTCACAATATACCCCATTCACGTCTCATAGAGAAAATGTCCCATCTGTGAATTAAGCCATACAGTTCTAGCTGGATAACCAACTGGCTCACCAACAGAACACACACTCTCAAAGTTGGGGACTGCACCTCCCAGTAGCCACTTACCAATGGAATACCCCAAGGATCTGTGCTGGGCCCTCATCTGTGTGGTAACTTCTTCCTTGAAGGGCAGGCAATTATAGGTGGCCTATGGTTTACCACATTTGCAGATGACTGTTAATTGGACACAGTCATATATATTCCCCCAATGATGGTAACATATTACAGAAGGGGCTGAAAATGACAAATGATTGGTGCCAAACTCACAGACCGAACCTGACAGCAAACAGTGCCACATTGTACCTTTGGCAATGAAGTACCCCTGCTAATTATGATATATATATATATATATATATATATAGCAACCATCCCAGCTCAAACACAGTGTTGTGATACCTGTGAACACATGTTCATAGCAATCTACACTTTCATCACTATATGTCCATAGTGGTAAGACACATATTCTGCATTGCACACACCATACATTTAGAGATCACATCTAAGACCAGGGAGATCATAGGTCTGTTGTACTCCACCCTTATCAGACCACTAATTGAGTACAATGCTCCCTTCTGTCTCTACCTCACCAGACAACTTCAGCAACTGGAGAAAAAATAGAGGTTTGTGACTGGCAGAGTGCAGGTCCTCTAAACATCACATACATGGAAAGACTAAAAGACATGTCACTGTATTCAGTATACTGAAAGCTGCTCAGAGATGACCTATGCCTGACCTACAGTAAAGTCTCAGACCCTGCCCTACTGAAAATACTGGACATCTGCAAATCAAATGGGACAAGAATAACTTGGCCCAGGGTTCTCAACCTAGCATGTGACATAAACAGAACATGCAGTGGAGACAGACATATGCCCCAGTGACTCACAGTCCTCTGTTATAGACTCCTACTGCATGTGAAGCAGTGCTCCTTAATGCTGTTTTCCCTTACCTTTGCAAAGGTACTTTGCAATTATAGGCTGTTTCGTGCCTATGATTAATCTATCCTTATTGACAAGGAGAGACAAGTGCTTGTATCAGCTTAAGGCTTCCAAGTGCTTTCCAGCAGGTTCTAGAGTAAGTGCTAGTCACAGGGGTTCATGTGAAACCAGCTAGTTCTAAGGGAAAATTTGAAGAGCAGACTTTCTGGCACCTGGAATAGTTTAACTGTAGCCCTACAGTGCTGCACGATGCAGAAAATGTGCACACACGATTTTAAGCCAGAAAGTTGAAATGGATAGAAATCAGCCCAAAAAGGCTAATAAAATTACAATTTCAGAGCTGAAAACCACTTAGAGGTAGACATTAGAAGATTACCAAAAGAGCAGATACCTCACAAATGCAAACATTCTGGACACATTGCAGTCCCAGCAGAACCCAATATACATAAAAACAAATTTATCAGTGTGTCATCCATGAAGTCCTTAAGGAAAAGTACATGAAAACCAATGTACTAGTCAAAGGCAAATCCATAGTGAAATACACAACTGCCTCCCTCACCAGATTGTACAAGGTGAAAGTCACAGTCAGTTGCCTGTCAGGTGGGAGGATCTGCACAGTCATGCATGCACTCAAGTGTTTCAATGGGTCTATGACAACAGATTGAATGCACTAAATCTCGAACGTCCAGAAAATCGAAAATGCAGGTGATAGAAACCCATTTTGTGGGGGGCACCCCTCTAAATATATATACTAACTCCAAGATTGCACTACAGTGAAGAAAGGGCAAATTTCCTGATTTTCACTGTACTGTGATCTCATAAAACAGGTTTCTATCACCAGTGTTTTCGATTTTCCATCCGTTCGATATTTAGTGAATTCAATACGTTGTCATAAACCCGCTTCAACAACAAGCACATTTACACCTCTGTCATCCTCCATGTTGGAATAAATGACTCAAAACATTCCTCACTGGACTATATGAAGAGAGATATGACTGAACTCTCAGATTATGTGTCCCAGAGAGGTATGTCCCTAGCCCTAAGCAGCATTCTACCTTCACCCAGGATGATGCCTTAATACAAACAAAAAAATTATTCACTTCAACAATTGGCTTAGCTACTGGTGTTAGTCCAGAGTGATCCAGTATTTGTCAACCTGGGATGATATGGTTGACAAGCCACACTGCTTTGCCAGGGATGGTCTTCATCTGACACATCTTGCCTTTTTGTTACTGGCAAGAAATTTGCCTCCCCCACAGTGTTTTTTTTTTTTTAGGCAATGTCATAAGAACAAAATTCCTGATGTAAAAATATCCTCAAAAGACAAACTCAGGGTTATGCTGCTTAATGCTAGGAGTCTAAATCAGAAACTACACTCAATGGGGGCACTACTTACTTGGAAAGATGCCAATGTTTTTACAGTCACAGAGACATGTTTTAGGGCCACAGAGAGTACTCTGGCCATGAAATGCTATAACGTCTTCCACACATACAGGCCACACAATGAGTGCAAAAGTACCAAAGGAGGAGGTGTATCCATCTTCATGAAAGACAAATACACCTCAAGACTGCTTAATCAGTACGACGCTTTAGAATTACTCCAAGTCCAACTAACTGTAGATAAGACCCCCCCGCACTCCACGTCATTGTTAGGTGCAGGTCCACCAACATGAACCATAAAAACCACACAGTGCATTTCAGGACCTACTGGAGTCACTCATAATACTGACAAATACCCTAGACATTGTTGACTTCAACTATCCTTCCATCAATTGGGATACATATATGAGCTTAAACACCCTTGTTCTAAGGCTCTTGTATTTTGTAAACACAGATTCTCTGGAACAGTTAGTCCTCTCCCCCAGATGGGGCTCAAATGTTGTTGACCTAGTACTCACCAACATGGAAGATCACTGCACCACTCCATGTGTGAGACCCTCGCTGGTAACATTTGACCATGAAACAGTCAAGTTCCATTTAACAGTCATACCTAGCAACCCCCCCCCCCCAACCCGGATCCAAAAGGTTGAAATGTTTCTCAAAAGCAAACTATAGCCTCCTAAGTGATGGCATAAATAGTTTTAAACCTTTTGCCACCACTGACTCCTACATAGAGGTGTGCACAGATGCCCTGTATAAACACCTTTACAAGTGTATAGACTTAGCCATACCAAAACATGTCAAAACTTGCTCATGAAAAAACAAGCCATAGCATAAATAGATTATACAACAAGAGAAAAAAAAACTGATGTCCAGGAATTAGAGGGAACAATCTCAGCAGAAGAACACTCTCCAAAGCTTGAACAAGCAAATTAGACATCCTATAAAATCTTCGAAAGCTAATTATGAAACAAAATTAGCATCCATAGCTAAGGATAATCACAAGGCATTCTTTAGCCATGTATGTCATTTAAAAGGGAAGGCCCAGCTTTGCAATGAATTCATAGTGGAGGTATCACTCATACTGAAGCTGAGGACATTGCCAGCCTGTTAGCAGACAAGTTTGGCAAAAATTTCACACTCCTGTCTCCAACAATCATACCCCAAAGCATACCTGTCACCAGTTCTCTACCTATTATCTGAAATGAACAGGTCATAACTGCACTGGCCAAGGCCAAAACACAGCCTCTATGGGATGAGATAACATCTGAGGCTGTTTACTAAATGGTGTAAAGCAAGAGTTAGCAGAACCACTAGGTAGTTTTCTCTTCAGCCATAGTGTAAGTAGTGGCTTTTACCTGGCAGAGTGTTAAACAGCAACTGTAATCCCCTTGCACAGAGGGGTACCACTACCAGTCCAGGGAACTATAAACACATAATCCTGACCAGTATTGTCTGTAAGGCCATGGAAAAAATCATCTTGGACCTTATCAACAAGGAAATTGGTGACCTTCAAACTCTTGCCCATACCCAGTCTGGCTTCATTAAGGCAGATCATGCATGTTTAACCAGGTAAACTTCTTCAATAGTGTCACCAAAGCCCTGGATGAAGGCAAATCAGTACATACTGCCTATCCTGACTTGGCCAAGGGCTTTGACACAATCCCCCACTCAGGCATCATTGAAAAAAATCACTCAGCTTGGGATTAACCCATATATCATTAGATGGGTAGCGAACTGTCTCAACAACAGAACGCATGCAATTATAGCTGGTGATTCCACCTCTACCAGCAGACCTCTTACCAGTGGTGTTCCACAAGGATCTGTGCTGGGCCTCTTGCTGTTTGTAATCTATTTCTCAGAAAGTCAGGTGATAATGGATGGCCTGTGGCTCACCAAGGTCACTGACAACTGCAAACTGTGTGCAATCACTGAATCTTCAGACGATGTCAACATACTACAAAATGGACTGACATACATAAATGATTGTTTCAAAAGCTACAGACTTAAACTTACTCAAAAAATCCATTATTATACAACAACCCCCCCCCCATTAATATTCAAAAACATGCACGCTGATTGGTCAGCGTGCATGTTGTAAATCAGAGTTATAGTAATGGAAAAAGGTCCAGTCACCCGGACTTTTTCCATTACTATAACTCTTTTTTTACAGCAACGGAGAATGCAAGATCTCCATTGCTTCACACTGTCTCACTGTGTTAAACAAGTTTAACATAGCGAGACAGCTTTAAAAAAAGCAACGGAGATTCTCCATTGCATTTTTTAAAGCTGTCTCGCTATGTTAAACACATTTAACATAGCGAAACACTTTGTAAAAACCAACGGAGATCTTGCTTTCTCTGTTGCTTTTGCCCACAGCTGTGCTGTACTGCATAGGCATACGCACGCGCAGTACATCAGAATTGCCGCTGAATACCAGACAGCTGCAGAAGGGCAGCAAGGAGGCATTATACAATGCCATTATTTAAGAAAAGTAATTATTTTTTTCTTAAATAATGTCATTGTATAATAGCAATATCTCACTTCTGGGTGTGGGTAATGCTGGATTTACCCACGGTTGTCATTGTTTGGCCACTCAGGCTTCACCCTTGTGACCAAACCACACCAACCGTGGGTAAATCCAGCATTACCCACACCCAGGCATGGGTTATTGCTATATTATCCCATTCAGGAAAGAAGTCTCTGCAAATTGCACTATTAATAACACCCCATAAGTTCCAAACCAATGGTGAGAGATTTGGGAATGCAGATTGATAGCAACCTCAACTTTGATCACTATGTGTCCACATTGGTAAGGTAGGCCTTTTACGTTGTACGCCTCATAAGTAAGGGCATAGTATCCAAGACTAAGGATGTTATCAATCCACTGTACTCATCCTCATCAGACCAATAATAGAGTACATTGCTCAATTTTGCATGTACCTCACCAGACACCTACAGCAGCTGAAGAGACCAAAGAAAATTTTCACCAAGAAAATCCAGGGACTTCAACACATGACCTTCATGGACAGACTGAATGCCCAGTTACTGTACTCTGGATCATATAGACTGCCGAGAAGCAACTTCTGACTGGCCTACAAAGCACTCTTGAACCCTGCCTTAATGGAAATGCTTCACCTCTGCAAATCAAATGAGACAAGAGACACTTGCTGTAGGGACCTTAACCTAGCCTGTGACATCAACAGGACATGCTAGAGAGACAGAAATGTCTCCCAGAGATTGCTACTTCTATGGAACAAACTCCCAATTCACATGCAACTGAGCTCCTCAATGAGCCTATTTAAGCGTAACTTGGACAATTGGATGGGAACTGATAAATTTACCCTGGGGGTTTTACCTATGTCTCTCTTAGACAGGGGTAACCAGTGCCAATCATTGATTTGGAAATATGGACTACCTATCTTGGTCTATAAAGGAACAATGGTACAACTTAGCTAGGCTTGAAAAGGCCCTATGGCCATTAGCCATGTAACTTCCTATGAACCTTATGAATCTAGAGCCATTATGGTAGTAGCCTCGCATGAGCCTATGAAACCATGAAACTACGCAGGCCTGCCAACATCTTGTCTCACACGTGGCATGCTGATATCATGTACTATACATTTATCTGCAGTCTTGCGAAAGTCAGACTTGTGCCATGGTGCTTGCATTATGCAGTGTGTTCTGTAGTCTGTGTACTTAGATAGGTAGGGGTTCTACTCTTACTATATTCAACTGTGTGTGGGTGGGTGTGGGTGATTGTGTGAGCTCTTGCCTGACGTTACAGAGAGCCTTTTACAGCAGCATGTGGGATACTGTTATTACCATATTCTCAACAGACAATGCTGATGTCATTAGGTATATCAGATTTTAGGATATCCAGTCATTCCACCAGGGCATGTTAAAACAATGGGCTGGAGGCCAGGCAGACATCACCTAATCATATTCCAGACAGATTACAATTACATGGAGTTTAATCTATCTACATACATTATGGCATGGGTTTGTGGGCCCTGTATTATCTTGCTGAGAAAGCCCTGTGGTCTGCTGCATGTGTCTAGTGAGATATATGCATTGCACTGTATTACTTTCTGATGATATTTAACTACAGTGCTTTCATACAATTCTAAGATATGAATATGATAGTGTGACTTATGATGTGCACCATGCATCTGCACTGGAAAATCATTACAGAGAAGGTCAAAAGTGATGATACACATTGCAATTTCTGATTTCACAACTCTTACAAGAACATTCAGTATAAAGCTGTGAAATGATGATGCCATCAACTGTATAAGTCAAAGATACAATGACCAGTTCAACAATACAAATGCAGATATACTAAAGCACTAAGTTAGCTATGCACCCTTAGCATTAGACATAGCTTCTGTATCCCTGAATCTAAAAGATAGAAAACAGGGATATGGCACAGTTATCATCACTAGCACAGGGTGGTGTGTGGGATGGCAGGAAGCCTATGTTGGCACAAAAAGTCAGTGAGTGTGTGTGAGTAAGAAGGAGAAGAAGCAGACAATGGGATAAAACAACAAATGGCCAGTGAGACAAAGTGAGTAACTGTTGTGTGTGTGTATTGGTAGGGGTCCTCCAGGTGAAACTGGCATTTGAGTGTCTGTATAAATACAGCCAAGCTCTGTGCTAGCTCTACATCTTGGTCTGTTGGACAGGTGTGAGCCATGCATGATGGAGGTGGCAGTTCATTGTTGTCATCCCCAACCATGAGAACTAGTTCTACCAGGAGTTTCACTGGCACATCCATGATCATGGTCAAATGCAGTGCTGCTACCTGAATGTGACCGATGTCTGCTGGATGAGCTCCCTTCATGGGGGTGCCCAGGACTATGACCCCATGGCATGCCACATCTGGGTGTGGACAGCACACTTACTGATGCAACAATGGAAGTACTGTCACTATTGGAGCATGATCGAGAATGACCATGTTGGCTGATAGCTGATGATGTGGCTGAACTACACCCATGAAGATGCAATTCCCCTCCCAGCAGACTTTCCATCACAGACACTGTTCATTGCATGACAGATACCCTCAGTCCATCATAGAAACCCCTCATTCTAATGTGTCATTCAGCTAATCCAGTGAATTGGAAACATGGTGGAGGCAGTCATGCCTGTCAGACTGTGCCACATCCGCAACAGTGAGCATTTTCCTGGAGAACTTATGGAAATGTGCCTGTGCCTCCATGATGGCCCTAAACATATGTTGAGTGGCATGGGATGTGACACCTGCACCAGGTGAGGGTGAGAGTGTGGGACATGTGCCACATGATGTCTGTGTATCAGCAGACACTGATGATGATGCTGTGAAAACTGAGGCACAGTTGGGGGTGGAGAGGTTGAATATGACAGAGGTTGACATACAGCCATCTCTGCATTTTTATCATAATACAGCCAGTAGACGCACACCTACTAAGTCCACTGAGCCCACAGATATTGGACAGATGGAGGGTGAGAACAATTGTGGCTACTGCAGCTTCAGTGTCTGTTGAGTCTGGTCCAAGGTGTCATATAGAAGGATTGATAGGGGTGCTCAGAGGGGCCTGCTGTGATGATTGCCTGTGATAAAAAGCAAAAAACACAGGAATACATTGATACCTGCACTACTATAGTGCAATATATGCTAACTAACAGTGCTGCCACTATTATAAATAGAACAGTAATACATGCAACAAGCTTAAGATCATAATCACAGACTACAATATTTTTTTAAATTGATTTGCAGTACTGACATAAAAATATTTGGCTTACCATCTGTAGGAGACATACTGCATTGTAGTCCAGATGGTCCTGGAAGAAGGTAAGCAACATGTAAGGGCAATATCATCACAATTAACAGTAACGCAAGGTGTGATACATTTGCCCCTTTGTATGTGCATGAAAAGCACACACCAACCACAAACTGATATAAAAAGCCAGACAGAAGCCAGTAAGATCCACAACCAATTTACTGATTGAGCGCTTTCGTCTCACAATAGAAACTTCATCAGAATACCACTGTAACAAAAACCTCACCTTTTATACATTGTCTTAATCACATAAAATGACATAATTTTCTATATACAAAAAGTGAATTCATACATAAATACAAATAACTACTTAAAAATACTACATGGCATTGTCCTATATAAAACACTTACATATAAAATTCTGCTTTTAGTTTTAAAATAGAACTAATAGAAATTGCACATAGATTCTAGTTCTCAGTGCATTGATGGTTTTTCCTATATAAAAACATGGACACAGGAAGCACTTAGCTAAATATATAACTCACTTACTACTGCAAGTGAACTTGTTTCGTATTATATATCTACCATGACTGGGTAGGAGTCAAGGTGTTCTGGGTTCGCACTGAATATGTGGCAGTTGTGTGTTAAAATCCTTTTAATATTGTAGAACTGGTTGCTAAATATGAATATACCTGATTTGTTGAAGTGTTTCCCTTCATTATGTACACCCGCTTCTTCGCTACTCTGTGCTTTCCCTAACAGAGGAATAAAATGTCCATTCTCTCTCTTTGTTGTAACTTCCTTCAATATCCCATCCACAAATGTTTCTGGGTATCCTCTCTTTATCGGCATATTTTTTAATATATTCAACTGATGTACAAATTCATCATGTTCTGATACCATTCTTGCTATCCTAACCCCTTGCCCCTTTACTAGGGATTTTTTCTGTGACAGTGGATGGCAACTATCGAAGTGCAGGAGGGTGTTGGAATATGTGGGTTTTCTGAAAATATTGGACGTAAATTGTTTGATTTTCTTATTTTTTTGTAGTGTGATATCCAAATAATGGGTAGTATCCCATGTAATAGTACTTGTGAATTCCACATATTCAGTGTGAACCCAGAACACCTTGATTTTGTAGGAACATTCCCTAACATTGTCTATAAAAAAGATACCAGCATAAAAAATATGATGGAAACCT
The DNA here is from genome assembly GCF_019279795.1 of Protopterus annectens. Taxonomy (NCBI): domain Eukaryota; kingdom Metazoa; phylum Chordata; order Ceratodontiformes; family Protopteridae; genus Protopterus; species Protopterus annectens. The sequence continues at coordinate 198,483,513 of NC_056741.1, forward strand.
ATAGAAAGATGAATGCAAGGACTGGAGCATGGCAAAATGTGGATTTTGCATGCAATGCAAATACATTATGGAAGGCAATGAGGTATATATACCCAATTATGGTGGATATATAATACGAAACAAGTTCACCTGCAGTAGTAAGGGAGTTATTTATTTAGCTAAGTGCTCCCTGTGTCCATGTTTTTACATAGGAAAAACCAACAATGCACTGAGAACTAGAATCTACCAACATTATTATGACATTGGTAGGAATGATACAAAAAATGCCTTAGTTGCACATATTGGCTCGCATCCAGGACACAGTTTTAGGTTCACTGTCATTGAGCAAGACACTTTGGGTAACGGGGGGGGGACCCCTGAATGAATATCTGGAACTGAAGGAGCTCAGATGGCAAATGAGAACTAATGCCTCTGAGGCACCAGGACTTAGTGCAATTTCTATTAGTTCTATTCTAAAACTAAAAGCAGAATTTTAGTTGTAAGTATTTTATATGCAAGATGTTTTATTATGTAAAGACATTGTTAATAAATATTACACAGCAAAAAATTACCACAAACCATCTTATTCTAACTGTTTTCTACATTTTGAAAACTCCCATCCATTTTTTCAGAAACGGTCTGTTGTAAAGGGGCAGTTAGTGAGGGCTGCCCGTATGACCACCTTGGATTATGAATTTTTAAATGAATGCGATAACCTTATGAGGATGTTTCTTGCAAGATGGTATCCCCAAAATTTGATTGAGGGATTAATAGATGAAGTTACTCAAAAACGTACTTCAGGTTGGCTTAAACCTATACTGAATAATAGTACTCACCCCCAATGTTTAGGTTTATGTGGCCCTATGCAGGATGATAATGTTTTACAAAAGAATTTGGTTACCTCCATTCCTCTATCCTTTATTACTGCTTTCTCTCTTGATGCCCATGGAGTACGATCTATTATATGTAAGAATTGGGCTTTTTAATGGATGATAGTAGTTTGAGAAATAAAGTACCTGAATGTCCTAAGATAATTTATAAAAGGGGTAAAAATCTTAACAATATTTTTTCCAGACGAGGTGGGATGTTTAAATGTAGAAGTTGTTCCCTGTGCAAGCATATTAAGGTGTCCAATAGATTTTCTATTAGGTCTATTACCTATCATATTAAGGACAGATGTAATTGGGATAGTACTGGGGTTGTTTACTTAACTGAATGTCAACGCTGCCCCCATTTTTATATTGGTAAGACTGAGCACCACTTAAAACGGAGAATTTATGAACATTTGTATTGTATCACAAGGAATGTCTGAACAAATGCTTTAGCAAGACACATCAATGAAAATAAAGACCACTTTTTTTCTATTTTTAGTTATTGAGTGGGTTAATATTAACCCTAGGGGTGGACCTTGGTCTTTAACGTTAGAGTACAGGAAGCTTTGGTGCCAATTGTTAACAAACGCTTATATGTTACCTGGACTTAATGAAATGTGTTCCCTGAAATGTTTGTTAAAACTTAAATCTTTGGTAAGATGTTAATCATAATATATACATTAATTTTAGTATATTTACATGATTTTAAAGTTTATTATTCTCTATAGGGTTGATATGTTTTTATATGTGTTTATATTGTGTCTTTTTATCCGTATATGAATGTTTTCATAGAGACACTTTTGGTTTTATAATCTAATTAATTTAATCAATATAGGGTGAGTGTAACTTTAATTCATGATTAGGATGAGATGATGTCACCATGTTCTTTTGTTTAAATTCTCATTTAATTTTAGAATTTAATGTCTGAGGAAGGTGCCTGTTTATCAATTGAAAGCGCTTACTTTACCTGAGGAATTTGTGATTAAATTTTTGGATTGAATCTAGCCTCCTTGCCTTTTCGTTTTCTTTATACAGGATGATGTCATGTAGTATTTTTAAGTAGTTATTTGTATTTATGTATGAGTTCATTTTTTGTATAAAGGAAGTGATGTCATTTTATGTGATTAAGACAATGTATAAAAGGTGAGGTTTTTGTTACAATGGTATTCTGATGATGTTTCGATTGTGAGATGAAAGCGCTCAATCAATAAATCGGATGTGGATCTTACTGGCTTCTATCTGGCTTTTTATATCCCTTTGTATGTGCAGTAACTCTGCTTTCAACAAAAAATGTGGCTGACAAGTCCAACCTAAGCTTATAACTATAGCAATCTTCGATATTCCCCCCCAAAAAAAACAGACGTGACACAGAATTAACATTCATTTCAATTGTGTTACTATATAATAGTATTCAATTGTTCAGATAACAAAGCCTACCTGAAAGCAAGGTGTTGCACCCACATCCAGCATGTGCTGTAGTGCACTGCTCTGGGAGCTGGCTGAGTCTTGGATATTTGCCAGGAACACTTTATTGGTTGTAAGTGGTAGTTCCCTAGTAGATCCTCCCCCTGTAACCATTTGGTCATGGGCAAACGCAGCTGCTTGCCTCCTTGCAGACATAATCATCTCAGTGTCTCTGTGGCATACCTGTCCATATGTTCTGTCATGGCCACCCACGACATGCACATCTTATACAATCTGCTGTCATATTCCCAGCCTCTGTGACATTTCTCCCCATCCCTTTTCCAGGATAAATGCACCATGTTGCCAAAACCTATTTATGATGACTTTATTCTTCACAACAGTCAAGGGAGGTCTCCATGGATGGATACCCCTGAGTGACATAGTTGTAGATGTCAGATAACAGAAGTATAACACACATATGTATCACATAACTACAAAATAACTGTTTCCAGATAAAGCAGAAAAAGGTAGCCAGACAGTATTACTCACTGGAGAAACATAAAACAGACTTCATTGATACCTGCACTGCTATAGTGCAATATATGCTAATTAACAGTGCTGCCACTATTATAGGCAGGGTGCAAAACAAGGAGACAACAAGAGCAACATAAACTTGTTTGTGGTATAACAGTAACTCACCTTTGCTCCCCCCAAAAAGAACAGTCAATTCTTGTCTGTGCCTTACCAGTAACACATCTTTGCCCCTCCCCCACAAAAGAACAGGCAAGTGATCCATTTTGCTAACAAAACATCATTGAAATGCTAAAAGTGCTGTCAAAGGACTAGTCCCTAAAACAACTGTACATATTTATCACACAATATTCCATTTTCATGCATTGTCAGTCATGTGCACCTCTGAAATGACTTGACAAATATGCCCATGCCATCGGTACACTTTTAACTAATGCATGCAGATAAAGGTGTAAAATCCTTTGCTTCCCATTATTCTTAAATACACTCCAGCATATACATTATGTAGGTGACAAAATGGAGGCATACCTGCTGAAGTTCAATACCCCACTGTACAGATATGTCCTGAAGAAAAAGTGTTTTTTTTTGTTTTTTTTTTGCAGTCTTGCAAACATATACAACTCTTCTCACTATCAGTTTGACTAGCTACACATTTGCCTTTTTATAATGGTGTAGATTATTAATGGATTGCATCTGTTTTTGTCTGTGTTCCATAGATGCTAATTACAGCATAAGCAGCTGAATTGCATGCTAATTACTCAATCTTTTGGAGCCATTCAACAAGCTATTAACCATCCGTGTAGACTCTATGCCTTTTTTCCTGCAGATTTCAAACCTTTTGGAGTAGACACAGTAAGTCTACACACACAGAATGTTAGGAGGTACTGCTGCTGCTTTAATCCATTTGTATGTGCTACACGCTGAAGCCAATGCTGTTGCTGCTGGATAGGCCTAGGCCAAGAAGAAGAGTTCTCAAGCCATGTTTAAGTTATCACAACCTACATTATTGTGGAAATTGTAGAGCACTACATGGTGGACAGGGACACACTACAGGAACTCTGTGACCTCAATTCAGAGCCAGAACCAACCAAGCAAACCCCATTCCACTGGAAACTAAGGTCTGTGTAGCCCTCAGAATCTTAGCTACCTTAAGTACCTTTCAAAGACTAAAATGGGATATACTGGGGGTGAGACAGGCATCAGCATCCAGGATCCTCCACCAATTCCTGGATGCCATGCTCCAACATGCCAGTGAGCACATACATTTTACCCATAATTCTGAGGGAAGGGCCAGAAATATGCAACAGTTATAGGTTCATAGGTTCATAGGTAGGTACTAGGCTATCAGCCCTAGGACCTATACAAGCCCAGCCAAAAAGGTACCCTGGCTTTTGACACCCAAGAAAATAATTTTCCTGTGCCCCTGTCGAGCAGAGCCACAGAAGTGATCCCCGGGGTGAATTTCCTATTTCCCATCCAATCATCAAGATTTTCCTTGAAGAGTGTTAATGAGGAGCTTTGTTTGATATAGATAGGTAGTTTATTCCAGAGCATGGGACGTCTCTGGGACAGGAATCTATCCCTCTGGCATGTTTTGTTTATTGTGATTACAAGGTTTAGGTCCCTAGAGAGTGTAGCTCAGAGGGATTGGGACTTCTTTAAGTGGAGCATGTCCAAAAGCTCTGGGTTTGACATAGCTTTGTATGTTAGGTAGAGATCACCTCTGAGTAGGCGATATGCGAAGGAGTATAGCTGTAGTTTTTTGAAACGGTCTGAGTAGGGCATCTGTTTGAGGCCAGTAATCCTCTTTGTGAGGTATTTCTGCGGCCTTTCCAGTTGTTGTAGATGTCTTGTGAGGTACATACCAAAAGGGGTGTTGTACTCTATAATGGGTCTAATGAGTGATGGCACCTATAGTGCATTTTCTAGGCAAGATTCAAATGACAAATTCACCACTGTAACAGGTACAAGCAAGCAAAATCTGAGGGTAATGCTATTCAATGCTAGAAATCTAAACTTCAAAATGCACTCACTCAAGGCACTCCTTAAAATGGAGAACATCGACATCTGTGCAGTGACAGAGACCTGGTTCAAAGCTTCATTGAGCACCCCTGCATTACCAGGCTATAATTCATACCACACCTTTCGGCCAAGAAACCCGGACCGAAACACTAAAGGTGGAGGCGTGTCCATATTCATTAAGGATATCCACACCTCCAAGCTAGTTGCTCAGCATAATGAATCCGAGATTATACAAGTTCAACTAACTCTGGGCTAAACCGCAATCCAGATTGTAGCTTGCTACAGACCCCCACCATGCCCCAGGATTCCCACTCCTCTTTTTTTGATATACTGGAAAATATTAAGGTACAACCCAACACTCTAATAATGGGTGATTTCAACTACCCTACCATTAACTGGGAAAACTACTCCTATACCAACTCTTTTGCTCAACGTTTTCTGGAATTCATCAATTCCAATGCCTTGGATCAACTTATCCACACCCCCACCAGGGGCAGCAGTATCCTAGACCTGGTCATCACCAACATGAGTGACCGGTGCTCCACACCAGAGGTCAGCTCCTTGTTGGTCAGATCCGACCACAAGCTAATCATCATAGATATCCACATCCTGCTCCCACCCCCCATTAGGAAAACAACCGTAAAAAGATTTTCCCGAGCCAACTTCATGCTTCTTAAGACAGAAATGGCAAACTTCACAACACCCATGCAGATGGACAATAGAGGTATGGCTGCTGAATCCTACACAAATGCACTTTATAAGCACTTACGAGTGCATGGATCATGCTATCCCTAACAGAACCAAGATGCTATCCTCCAAAAAAAGGAAGCCAATCTGGTGGTCTTCTGCCATAAACAAACTCTACAACAGAAGGAAGACACTGTTGCAAAAAAGAGTAAAATCCCATGCTTGGAGGAACTCCATGGTCAGCCTCAGTAAGAAGCTGAGATCCCTCATAAAATCCTCCAAAGCTAGTTATGAAAACAGAATTGCCACTGATTCTAAAGACAACCACAAAGCATTCTATAGCTATGTCAAGAATCTCAATGACAATGCTCAGATTTGCTCTGAGTTACAGCACAATGACACTAACTATACAGAACCAACTGATATTGCCAACATCCTGGCAGATAGGTTCAGTGCTAACTTTACCCCCCTCTCACCCCCTAAAGTGCCCATCTTTATACTGGAAGAATGCAAAGTTCCTGTCATCACGGCTGCACAGATAAAAACCACACTCTCCAAAGCCAAGAACACAGCATCCATGGGACCTGACAACATTCCAGGCTGCCTTTTACATGAACTACAGAATGAACTGGCACCCCAGCTAAGTACCATGTTCAATCATAGGTTCATAGGTTCATAGGTTCATACTAGGCTATCTGCCCTAGGGCATTTATAAGCCTAGCCAGAGTATGTTGGCCTTAACCAATTTAAATTAATATTGCTATGCCTGCTTTGAGGGTTAGTATAGTAGTACTCTGTCTAAAAGTGACACAGAAGTGATACCCCAGGTAAACCCCTCTTCCATCCATCCACCATCAATTCTCTTCAGAAAAGAAGAGTCAAGGAGGACCCCTAACCTGGACTGGATATTCCAGATGAATCTGTGGGTCATGGTCTGGGTTATCAACAAGTCTGCCTTTATGTCCTATTTATTTCAGTGCTGAGGTTCAAGTCTCGGCGTAGCCGGGTTTTGATTGGGATTTTATTTCCCAGCATAGGTCTTCCCTCTGGGCCTATACATTGCCTACAGGTGCAAGGCCAGGCACTTTAACGGCGGTCATATGGCAAGTAGAGCAGCCCTTTGATCCTCTTTCATAGGGCATCTGCGGGCATTGAGCCTCCTCTTGTTGAGTTGGTTTGTCTCTTGGGGTCTGGGGCAGGTGCTTGCAATTTTTATTGTACCCAAACGGGGAGTAAAGAGGGGATGAGTGCCCCTAATGAGGATGTGAGAAGAGGACATGATGACCTCTATATATAACATGTTTGTCTAATTGGGATGGCCGTGGGAAATAAATGAGATTTCTAACCACTTGGGTTGGGGTCTATGAACTTTGCTATCAACTTGGGTCCCCACCTTCAATTACTTTTCCTAACTACTGTTTTACCACCTATGTGGTAATTGTGGTTTATTTGTTTTTTTGAAGGGATGGCTCTGGCACTTTTGTTTTTTTCTGAGCTTGACTGGCTCTGGCTGTGGCACCAGTTGTCTCTTGGGCCCTGGCATTTGCAGGTTGTGTTTGCAGTAGGGAGTCGATTATGGCTCCCAGTTTGCAGTCATCTGCGAAAATATGGTCCCAGTTTGCCTTCCGTGTTGGCCTGGTCCTCAACAGCGCCACTTTGTTGGTTTGGAGTCCCAGGACTATATACTTGTGGGGCACCCATAACTGGTTTGGAGTCTGACATGGCTCCAGCAATTCTGACCCATCTATTTTATGTCCCCCAGTTTGAGCTTGGTCTTAATGCTCCTTGAAGTGATTTAGGGGCCATGCGAGGGATAGATGAGCTATGGTATACCTGGTGATATTCAATGGAGACCCAGCGGCTTCGTGGAAGTCAGTGGACCACAGTGGATCTTAGGTTAGTGGAGCACCTTGGGTAGGATCCAAATTACAGGGTTTTGCCCTTAGGGTAGCCAATAGGGTTTATGATGAGGATCTTTTCCCCAATAAAGACAAATGAGTCTTTCCTTATGGGGGCCATAGTGATTAGTTTCCGTATGGGGCTCATAGTTGTCCTTTGGACAGAGTTTGCACCCCAAGTGAGTCAGGCTTATGGGTTGTTGTTTTCCAAGGTCTTGGCATGACCTTATGCTGGTGCTATTGAGCACTGTCTAGTTCCCGTGATTTGAGTTTTTTAGTTCTTTTACCTTGCTGACTAGCTCCTTGTGGGGCACATAGCTCTGGTGACACTTTGCCCTTTCTTTGGGGAGGGCGGGGGCGTTTTTGCTGGATTGTCAGCTAGTTGTTTGGGCAGGTCTCTGCTGGGATAGATATTTTGTAGTTTTGATATAAGGCCCCCTTTTGGTGGGGATTCCTTTGCGATGTCCTAAGCTAGGATGTCATCTTGTGGGTTTCTGAAGTGTCCTGTGCAATTTTTTCTCTGAATTCTGACTTAGGTTTATCCCATAACCAGGTTCCTAACATAACTAAAGAAAGCCTTGTGATTATCCTTATTGATAGTGTGAGTGTTCTCTGACGTATTTCGGATTTATTATGGGGGTTACTGGGGTTTTGGTAATATGCTGGCTTCTTGGGATTTTATTTGGGGTTTGCTCTATCATGTTCCTCCTTGCAGGTGTAGAATATTTTTGGTTTTATTCTCTTGGTCCACATCTATTTTCCCTGGAAGGTGGGGATTGAAGGATTTTATGATTGGGTGAGGAGTGCAGGATGCTTGCAGTCAAATTTTCACTCATGTTTTCTGGGCCCTAAGTTCTGCAGGATGCTGAATTTTCCAGTGGACCTTTTGGGCTTTTCTTTCTTCCAGTGTTTGATTCTGATCTTTCCTGTTTTTAGAGATATTTGTTGGTGGTTGGTTTTGGTTTTGAGGGGTGGGGGCAGGGGAGTGGATATCCAGTGGCATATAGGTTTTGAGATTATGAATTATAGTCCACTTTGGGCAAGGGTGTTGTAGCTAGAGGGAAATTACCCATCCCCATGGAGTTTATGATTAGTTGGACCAGGTAATTTTGTTATTCTAGATTCATATTTTCATGAATTCCAGGGCACGTTGATAAGGGTTGGTGGGTGTTGGAGGAGTGGTAATATTCCCCAAGGTATGTTTGGGTAGGTTTACCCTTCTATGGTGTTGTGGGAAGTACCTATGGTGCTTCCTGGTTTTGGGAAGGCAGTTTGCAGTCTTCCTGGGTTTGTGGTTCGGTATAGCCTCACCTCAGGCTTTATGCCCACTGAATGGAGCACTATGACAGCTGTCCCAGTCCACAAGGGGGGGCACAACAGACCCCAGGAACTACCGCCCCATTATCCTGAAGAGCCTGGTCTGCAAGGCCATGGAATGTATAGGTTCATACTAGGCTATCTGCCCTGGGGCAATTATAAGCCTAGCCCAATTCTGTATGGCTTACGGCACCCCTTGATTTGAGTATACTGTGCCCTTTTTTAAGGTTTAGTTTACTGTGCCTCTGTCTAATAGTGACACGGGAGTAATCCCTGGGACAAACCTATGATCCCCCATCCACTTATCGAGATTCTTCTTGAAGAGATTCAGTGAGGTGCTCTGCCTCACATGAACTGGAATTCTATTACAGAGCGAAGGGAGCCTCTGGGTTATGAACCTGTCCCTCCAGCAAGTTCTATTTATTTCTGTGCTGAGGTTTAAGTCCCTCGAGCGTGTGGCTCTAAGGGATTTAGATTTACTGAGGTGGAGCATGTCCATTAATTCTGGATTTGACATAGCTTTGTATGTCAGGCATAGATCACCTCAAGTAGGCGGTATGCAACTGAGTAGAGCTGGAGTTTTTTTAACCGAGCAGTATATGGCATCTGTTTGAGACCCTTGATCCTCTTGGTGAGATACTTTTGGGGTCTTTCTAATTGCTGCAGGTGTCGGGTAAGGTACATCCCAAAAGGGGCATTGTATTCTATGATGGACCTGTTGAGGGATGAATAAAGGGCACGATTACCTCTCTTGATCTAGATGTGAAACCCTTCGTGATGAGGTGGGCTATGTAGAAGGTCTTTCTAACCACTTTGGCAATGTGGTTTTCAAAGGAGAGATTGCTATCAACTTGGGTCCCCAGGTCCCTAATAACTTTCTCTGTACTTAATGGGTTTCCGCCTATGTGGTAATTTGTGGGCACATTGTTTTGCCAAAGGGTATGACTATACATTTTTTGGCATTTAGCTTTAAACCATGGCACTGGCACCAGTTATCTGTCTCTGTGAGAACTTTTTGAAGGATGTTTGTGTCAGCTGGAGAGTTGATTATGGCACCCAGTTTGCAGTTGTCTGCGAACTTGGTGAGCCATAGTCCTCCCACGTTTGCCTGTACCTCAGAAAAGTATATACCGAACAAGAGTGGTCCCAGGACAGAACCCTGTGGGACGCCACTTGTGACCGGTTTCGAGTCTGACATGGCTCCAGCAACTCTCACTCTGTGGGTTCTGTCTTTGAGCCAGTTCGCGACCCATCTTGTGACATAGGGGTTTATATTTAAGCTGGATAGCTTATCTATGATGCCCGAGTGGGGTATTGTGTTAAATGCCTTTTCAAGGTCCAGATAGGCTGTGTGAACTACCTTCCCTTCATCTATGGCTTTGGTGACTGTTTCAAAGAAGTCAACCAGGTTCAAAAGGCAGGATCTGCCCTTGACAAAGCCGAACTGGGTAGGATCTAGTGTCTGTAGGTCCCCAATGTCTTTGTTTATGAGCTCCATGATGATCCTCTCCATAGCCTTGCAGACTAAGCTAGTCAGGCTTATGGGGCGATAGTTTCCAGGGTCCGTAGATGCTCCACCTTTGTGGAGTGGGACCACTGTTGCTGTACGCCATTCTGTGGGCACATATCCTGTAGTGAGGCTGAGATTGTATAGCTGTTTTATTTGAGGGATTAGTTCCTCTTGTAGCTCATGTAGGACGCAACCTGGGACGCCATCTGGTCCCATGGAAGCAGTGTTTTTTGCTTTGGAGAGGGCAGCCTTCACCTGAGCATCTGAGATGTTTGGGAGGCAGCTCTCTGCTGGGATAGATATTTGCTCTTTTGGGGGGGAGGGGGTGGAGAAGTTTGCACTGAACCTGTCTGCCAGGATATTGGCGATGTCTGTGGGTTCAGTGTATTTTTTGTTGTTTACAATCAACTCAGAACAAGTCTGGGAGTTGCATCCCAGGTTTCTAACATGACTGAAAAAAGCCTTATGATTGTCTTTGGTGTCCTGTGCAATTTTTCTCTCGAAGCTGGCCTTGGAGGATTTTATGAGGGATCGTAATGTTTTGCTAGTACTGATCAGAGATGCCTTCCCTATTAGGGATTTTGCTCTATCATGTAGTAGCTTCCTCCTTCTGTTGTACAGTTTATTTATGGCAGGGGTCCACCAGACTGGACGCCTGCCTTTGGATGATTGGGTCTTGGTTTTGTTTCTGATATCATGATCCATGCATTCCTGGAGATGTCCGTAGAATGCATTTATATAGGATTCTGCAGTTTGGGCTGTAGTTTCCACTGGCCCTGGGGCCTTGAAGGATTCCACTTCGGTTTTGAGAAGTGAGACATTTGCTTTTGAGAAGTTTTTCACTGTGGTTTTCTGGGCTGGGGGTGGGGTCGGGATATGGACATCCAGTGAAATTAATTTATGGTCTGATCTTACCAATGAGGGATATACTTCTGGTGTGGAGCATAGAGCCCCCATGTTGGTAATGATCAGGTCTAGTATGTTGTCCCCTCTTGTGGGTGACTAGTTGTTCCATAGCATTTGAGTTAATAATTTCCAGGAATCTTTGGGCTAAGGTGCTGGGGCTTGAGTAGTGCTTCCAGTCAATGTTTGGGTAGTTGAAGTCATCCAATATAATGGTGTTCGGAGAGATCTTCATGTTCTCCAATGTTTTCAGGAAAGCCAAATGGGATTCCTGACTTTGAGAGGGTGGTCTGTAGGATGCTATAAACTGAAAAGCAGTCTTGCCCACTGTTAGTTGCACATGGATGGTCTCCGATACTTCGTGCAATGCCACTAACCTGGAGGTGTGGATATCCTTGATAAATATGGAAACTCCCCCTCCTTTTGTGGTTCATTCCGGGTTTTGGGGCCGAAAAGCATGATATGAGGTATAGCCTGCTAGTGCTGGGGTGCTCTCTGGAGCCTTGAACCAGGTTTCTGTCACTGCACAGATATCAATGTTCTCCATACTGAGGAGAGCTTTGAGTGCGTGCATCTTGAGGTTAAGACTTCTGGAGTTTAGCAGCATTACCCTTAGTTTCTTGTTCCTTGTGCTGTCTATGGGGATGGGTTTGACTTTTGAGCCTTGCCTAAAAAAGGCACTATGGGGGGGGGGCAAGAGCCTTTGCCAATATCCAAAAGCCCAGTGGTGACAGGTGCAAGCCGTCCCTAGCGAAGCAACGTGGCTTGTCGAGCATTTCATCCCAGGCTGACAGACACTGGATCCCCTTTGAATGACACCAAAATTTTAGCCAATTGTTAAAATCGATGATTTTGTCTTTGTACTGTGGCATCATTCTAGGTGAGGGTAAGATGCTGCTCAAGGTCAGGGTCATACCAGCCTGGGCTACATGATCCGAGAGCTCCTCTATGTCTCTTTTCATGTAGTCTAGGGAGTTACGTCTCAGGTCATTCACACCAGCATGTACAATGACTGAGTCATATTTGTATTTGCTTTGGAGTGACCTGAGTGCTTGCGTTATGTGGCGGATCCTAGCGCCCGACAGGCAGCTCACTGTGACCTTCTCTTTATTCAGCCTGGTGAGCGGGACGTCAGTGTGTCTGACAATAGAGTCACCTATAACAAGAGTATCAGGTGTGTTATTCAGCCTTAAGGGCTGTGGCTGCTTGGCACACTGACTTTGTGGGTTATGTGTTGTGTGTGTTTTGTTTTGAGGTAGCGTTTGCTTGGATGTCTGCTTTGGAGGTCTCTGTTGCTTAGGTAGATTTTTATTTAGAGCCTCAGTATGTTTTGTGTATTTATGTGTTTGGTTCACTGATGTGGTGGGACTATGTGATACTGGAATTGTGTTGTGTGAGGTTACCTTCTCCTCCTGACTGGTTACACCAGTTTTGAGATGAGAGAGCTCAGCTTCCAGTTTGGCTAAATAGTTGCATCTCTCACATATATTTGAACCTGTTTGGAGGAGGAGAGGGTTGTCCGTGTACATGAGACAGTTGTAACATTGCCTCAAAATTCCCAGATTCACCAGCTGGACTGGAGAGGAAACCATTGACTGACCTTTGGACATGCTAGAGTAATAGGGAAACTGAATTTAAGATGGACCAATAGAGGACAGGGTAATCGTAGAGAGTATAAGAGGAAGTAGTGCTTATGGTTTAAAAGTGCTAACTTGTAGGTTTACTTAATTGGACCAGTGAAGGGCCTTAGAATGAGAATATGGTGTTTAAATTGAGAGATAGAGCAGTTCTAAGGGAAAAAGTGAAGAGCAGACTTTGTGGAGCCAGGAATAGTTTAAACCCAATTAGGCGGCGCTGCCCGTTGTTGCGCTATGCTCAAAAACACGCAAAACCGCGCAAAAGAGGGTTTTAAGAGAGGAAGATGAAGCAGTTTTGGAATTTACCCAAAATGGCCAATAAAACTACAGTTTCAAGTCAGTAACCACTCCCACAGGGGCAGGCAGGCTGCTCAATGTTTTTCACTGCCACTGATCAACAGAGAGACTTTCTTTTAGCCCAAGCAAAAAATGGCCTCACAAAAACTTACAAACAGTTTAAGAACAGCAAGCCTGTAACTGAACTTTTTTAAATCTCAGAAAAGTGGGAAAAAGCAAGATTTTTTTGTTTTTGTTTTTTCAGAGATAGCAGAGGTTAACAAGTATCAGCAAGTTATAACAGTGCAGTAAATGACCCCACACAAGAGTGCTAGGCCAAAGACAGATAAAATGCAAGTTTTGAGAAAAAAATGATTTTAAAAATAAGTGCAAACAGGAAATTCAGTAAACAGCTCTAGGTTGTGGAACTCATAAAAAAAGACATTGGAGATCACCAGACTCTGGACCCCATACAGTTTGGGTTTGTAAAAGGTAGATCATGTCTCCTAAACCTGATAGACATCTTTGAAGTAGTCACCAAAGTCATAGATGAGGGTAAAGTGGTTCACACAGTCTATCTAGATCCCGCCAAGGCATTCAACACCATCCCCCACTCTGGAATTATAGATAAACTCACTAAACTAGGTATAAATCCCTATGTCACAAGATGGGCTGCCAACTGGATTACTGACAGAACCCACTCTGTGAAAGTAGCGGACTCCAAATCAGACTTCAGACCAGTGACAAGTGGAGTACCACAGGGTTCAGTCCTGGGTCCTCTCCTGTTTGGTATCTATTTCTCTGAAGTACAGGCTAACACAGAAGGTCTTTGTCTAACTAAATTCACAGATGACTGCAAACTAGGAGCCATGATTGAAACTCCTAACAATGTGGGCATCCTACAAAAGGGCTTCACTGAGACAGATGCCTGGTGTCAAGGACATGGTCTCAAGCCCAATACTAAAAAGTGCATTGTCATCCCCTTTGATAAAAACTCTGTACCCATGAACTACCACATAGGCGGTAGTCTACTTAACACTGAAAGTGGGATAAGAGACTTTGGGACACAGGTGGACAGTAGCCTCTCCTTTGATAATCACATCGCCACAGTGGTCAGGAAATCCTTCTATATGGCACACCTCACCACAAAAGGTTTCTCATCCAGAAAAAAAAGAGGTCATTGTTCCCCTCTACTCATCACTCATTAGACCCATTATAAAGTACAACACCCCTTTTGGTATGTACATCACAAGACATCTACAACAACTGGAAAGGCTGCAAAGATACCCCACAAAGAGAATTACTGGCCTCAAACAAATGCCTTATGCAGACCGACTCAAAGAACTCCAGCTTTACTCCGTAGAATATCGCCTACTCAGAGGTGATCTCTGCCTAACATACAAAGCTATGTCAAACCCAGAGCTGTTGGACATGCTCCACTTAAAGAAATCCCAATCCCTCCAAGCTACATGCTCTAGGGACCTAAACCTTGTCACCACAATAAATAGAACATGTTGGAGGGATCGATTCCTGTCCCAAAGACTTCCCATTCTCTGGAACAGACTACCTATCTATGTCAAACAGAGCTCCTCATTAGCACTCTTCAAGAAAAATATTGATGATTGGATGGGTAATAGGAAATTCACCCCGGGGATCACTTCTGTGGTTCTGCTAGACAGGGGCACAGGAAAATAATTTTCTTGGGTGGCGAAAGCAAGGGTACCTTTTTAGCTAGGCTTGTATAGGCCCTAGGGCCAATAGCCTAGTACCTACTTATGAACCTATGAGTAGAGGGGGAACAATGACCTCTTTTTTTCAGGATGAGAAACCTTTTATGCCATGTAGTGCACTACCCTGAAGTACTAGGTGTCTTAGATTGCACTCATGTAGGGATGAAGGCACCACCTGGGGAACAGGGTAGGCTCTACATTAACAGAAAGGGTTATCACTCTATCAACTGCCAAGTCATATGTAATGCAAAGGAAATCATCTTGAACATGTGTGCTGGCAACCCTGGCACTTTCCACGACTCACATATCTAGTACACCTCCTAGCTGTATCAGATGTTTGCTAGGGGGTAGATATCCCATAGTGTCATTTACTTGGGGTAGAAGCTATGCACTGTAACTGTGGCTGATGGCACTCATCAGAAATGCACACACACCCACGGAAGAATGCCATAATGAGGCACATGCTCAAACCAGAAATGCCATAGAGCATGTATTTGAGCTGCTGAAGTCACAGTTCCAGTGCCTAAATACATCTGGGGAGCCCTGCAGTATAATCCATGGACATAGACCAAAATCTTCACAGAATGCACCATGCTACATAACACAATCCTGAGGAAACAGCTGCAGCAAGGTCTACAAGGGGAAGGAGCACATATCCCACCACCAATGCAAAGGTCACCACAGCCAGAGGCAGATGAGGAGTCAGAGGGGGAACCACCAGATGCTGTTAGTGCAGGCAGACATAGGTGTGCTCAGTACGCCCTTGCATTGGCTAAGCAATAATGCATAGTACACTCACTCACCACTTAGGGGCCTAAAACCTTCCTCCTACTCACATACATATACTAACACTGATACCAACAACCTTTACCTCGCCATGTATTGGCTGTGCACTGCTTGCATCAGACAGAGTCAGCCCTAACCTAACACTGTGGCATCTGCTGCATTTGCAAGGTAAGTACTGAACCTGAAGTGTATTTTTAATAATATTATGGCATATCCTTGTATATTATCTCTTGGTACAGTAAGCAAGTAAAAGGTGGGATATTTATACAGGTATTACCTTAACATATGACAGCAAAGAGTTATATGAGTTATATGTATCCATTAGTAAGTAGCAGGCCTCCAGCATCAAAACAACACACAGTCATACTTCTCAAAAGTACTGATGATCACTGCAAGCCCTCATTTTAGCACCATACATTTGTACTGGAAAATCATTAAAGAGAGAAGTTAGAAAGTAATGATACACAGTTTCTGATTTCACAATCCTTACAAGATCGAATAACAGGATGCAAAACAAGGAGAATAACACAAGCAACATTATCATATC
Source organism: Protopterus annectens (assembly GCF_019279795.1). Lineage (NCBI taxonomy): Eukaryota > Metazoa > Chordata > Ceratodontiformes > Protopteridae > Protopterus > Protopterus annectens. The sequence continues at coordinate 198,499,612 of NC_056741.1, forward strand.
CTTGTTTGTGCCACAGCAGTAACTCACCTTTGCTCCCCAACTCAAAACAACAATACATTCTTGTTTGTGCCATAACAGTAACTCATATTTGTCCCCTAAAATGAACAGCATATCATTGTATGTGTCATAACAGTAACTTACCTTTTCTCCCACCCCAACATGCCCTTCAGTTGTTGGCAACTGCTTATCATATTATTCTCAGATAACATCCTCGGACATTTTAAGGCCAATGATATAGCATGCCTTACACACTGCATGTCTCTGAGTACTGTTCAGACAACTGATGCATGAGCAAGGAACATGGAAAGGTAAGACCAAGTTGTATATTTGCAAGCAATAATCATAACAGGTTGTGTGATTGCTAAGTGCACTTCTGCCAAATATAATAAATGGCCAATGGTGGAGTTAGGTGACAGTGTTGACAGTCCAGTGGGTGATGACTCCATTCTCACTGTCACCCAGATTGACAACCATGGGTCCTGGATGTCCCCACCCTCACTCCATCCATGGTGTCCACCGACATCTTGTGCCCATCACTGTCCCTGTCTCTTGTCTTGTTTCTCTTTGTCTGCAATTGCTTCCTCACCTACCCAACTTGTCAGATGGAGACATACCTACATCCTTCCCAACATTCCTCTCTCTCTCTCTCTCTCTCTCTCTCTCAAAAAAAAAAATGTCCCATACATAGAGCTTCACACAGGTTGTCTTCATAACACACTTGATTCAGTATACTTGGCAATATAACATGTTCGTGTTATGTTCACCCCTCTCTCTGGAGGTGACAGTCCAAATTCCTTTAATAATCTGCATATACTGTCAGTTTATACTGTTGAAAAAATTGGTAGTTATGGTTCTTTCCTCCCTCCCTCCTGCACATTCCTGTATTGCTTTCCATTTGTTCTTCCCCCTACTCTCCCAGCTTGCTCCACATTTCGCCACTGTCCTAACTTCTCCATTTCCTTTCTTTGATGCATTACTACATGATAGTGACAATGTGCAGCAATTGTAATAGAAAAAGTAGTTAAATGTATTAAATACTGTTGTTATATTTGAACCCACTACTGTCTGGCCCGAAAAAGGAATGTATCTCTGCATTAACTGCATTACATGCTGCCACAGAGTCATTTAAGCAGCAAGTTTATTCAACTGTCTCAATACTGTCAGTGGTTAACAATGCTGCAGAAGTAATGGATCCCTTTACTTTTTGGGCTCCATGTTTGTGCGGAGGTGCACATCACCAACGGTAATACGAAAGTACTTAAAAGTGTTAGATATAACTGTGTTCGAACCCAGTATTATCTGGACCCAAAATTGAATATATCACTGCATTAAGTGCATTAACACCTGCTGCCACAGAGTCATTTAAGTAGCATGTGTATTCCACAGACTCAATAATGACTGTTAGACTTTAGCAATGCTGGAGAAGCAATGGATACCTTCACATTTTGGGCTCCATGTTTGTGTGGAGATGTGTTCTATGCAAACAAGATGAGTACAGCAAAACATCCATTCATCCCTCCATTTCCCGTGATTGAGCTAAGCACCACATCGCTTAAACAATGGCCAAAAAATAATAAAATAATAATAAAAAACTGACAGAGAAAGCACAATTTGTCAACAAATGAAGACAAGGTTGGATGTTAATGAAAGAGATCATGTAAATTGTGCACTGCTTACTTGCATTTCCAACTTTGATAGACATACATGTAACACTTTGTAAGTCTAACCTGACACACCCACCTGATGTAAGTATTCACAGTTGCCATCAATTAAACATAAACAATGAGGCAGTGTCTGCACTATTCTTACATGGAACAATTTTTTTGGATTCAGCAGTTCTAATGAGTTCAGTCCTCATTTCCATCTTCACCATGCTGACAGCCCTGAATCTGCATCAGATAGCAATCATGTAGCTAGGGAAGCTGAATGAGAGTTAAATTGTTTATGTGTTGAACACAAGAGAGGATATTACTTTGGGATATATTTGCACAGAGGAGTATGATTTTTACATGATATGCCTGCATTTCATCAGCTACATATCACATATGCTGAAGTGTATCTATGAATAGTCTGTTTAATGGTTTTTCTTTTTATTTTGATTAGCACACACACTTTTACACTTTTATCTGTCTGCATTAATTACAAGTGTACTGCTTGTATGGAGAGGGGGAGCAAATCTGCATTTTTTATTATGGTGCAAAAAAAGGATTATGTTGTTTTTGATACTCTCCTTTTGTTGCATCCAGCCTGTATCTAATGCTGTCACATGTTAAGGTCAGTTCTGTACAAATCTCACACCTTTTACTTTTTATTCTGTATGTGTAGACTACTTTCTGTGGTTGCATTCCAAATGTTTTGAAATTCACCTGAAACACCAGCACAGAGTCTACATTGGGATTCAGCAATTCTAATGAGTTCAGTCCTCAGTTCCATCTTTACCATGCTGACAACATCAGATAGCAACCGTGTAGCTTTATAGCTTGTTAAATAGCTCCATTATTTTAGATCAATGTTAATTAGGATGTAATTCAGCTGCTTATGCTGCAATTAGCATGCCACAGTGTTTACCTTGTTTATGCACTGATGCATACTGCTACACTTTGCTTACCATGAATCCCTTCATACATGTTGGGAAAGAGCATCATCCAAGAATAAATCTATTTTTCTATATGCTATATTTATCTCATTCTTGAGTACTGAAGTACACACCTCAGTATCTTGTAAATTGTTTTAATTTTTTTCAGCATAATCAACTTGATCTACCAGCAGGGCTTAGATTATTTACATTTCCTATGCAATTTCACCTGATTGGTACAATTTTTGGTCAAAAAGAAATTTGTTGTGCCAACTTTCTTTGGAATTCTGAAGGTTCAGAAAAATATAATAGGTCCTCCAAATAAACTGGTAGCAGCAGCACAATGTTCAAAAACCTACCTCCTTGCTTTCTGTTGACAGAATACTGAAATATGTATTCCTAGAAAGTAATCATATATTAAAGATTCATGGGATTTTTAGGTAAATTACATCAGGAATTGTATTAAGAGAAAATAATTTTTTAACTATAAATGTGATTGATTTATTTTACAGTATTCCCCAATAAATATTGCTGGAAATGTTTAATGAGGCCTTGATAAGCTACACACATTTAAAGAATGTGGTTATAAAACTTTTGGTAGAATTAATGGAGCTTGTTTTATTCAATAATTGTATTTGTTTTGATGGGGAATACTACCAAAAGAAGAGTGGTGTTATGATGGGTGCCACTTGTGCTGTGATATATGCCATCCTGGTAATGCTAGCTTGGGAGAACAACTTAATTTTAAATTCATCTTACATGGCCTGTTGGAATTTATATTTATGCTACCTAGATGGCATTTTTGTTATTTAAAAATTGTGGACTTTTTGGATTATATGGTGCTTCTTTTTTAATGTTTATCCATTTATTTCCCACTAACTAGGTGAATTATCTTGATGTAACTATTTCTAATTTAGATAACTGTTTTGTCTCCACAATGTGCTATAAACCCACTTTTTAAATATGTATTTACATTGCAACAGTTATCACCCTTGCATTTATAAGAAAAATACAGTAAAAAGACAAATAGTTAGAATGACTAAAATGAATTCTATCTATTAATGTAACAGAACTGAAAAAACAATTGGAAAATGCCTCGCCAAACGCTATACAGTCATGAGACACCGGACAAAAATCTTCAAAGCTTGTCAAAAATAGCATAAACTGTAAGCCAGAATTAAAAATAATTCAATATTTAATGAAAATCGAACAGTTACAAGTTAAGCGCTTTCACCCATTCAAAACATGGGCTTCATCAGAACTGACATTTTGAAATGACAGTCACCATTTAAATAACTTTTTTGGCGCCAAAACATTGGCTCCATTTAAAAACACAAAGCACCGTAAAAGTTAACAAAAAAACTGTCAGTGCATATTATGTGATCAATGTTGACATTCCAAACTAAAATTATAAGAAGCCATCAAATATTATATTAAAAATAACCTCCCTCAATTAATTACCATTACTATTAGTGTAAGTTGAGCAAAGGCTTAATAGAAATAAAATCATTTAATCCTGGGGGGGGTAGACGCATCTGTAAGTAACTGCACCACAACTCCTTATATAATAATAAACCTTTGTGGTCTCCCCCCCTCGGGTCCATCTTAACAATGTCCAATATAGCAAACTTAAATTGATGCTCATCCCCCAATTTTTTATGTGCCTATATAATGTGTTTTTTTCGTCCTTCTTTTTAATACAGTATAAATGTGCATAAATTCGCTTATGGAAATGCCTTTCAGTCTTACCAATATAAAAACTAGAACAGGCCCAACATTTAGCCAGATAAACAATAAATTTAGTCTTACAATTTCCCTGTCTAAACCTTATTCGAGACCTATAAAGATTATCTAATATTACTCCTTCATCTTCATTTATGGTGTAACATAAGTTACACATACCGCATTTGTTAGTATGTTTATTAGAAGGATCTTGAACAATGGGACCTCTTTCTAAATATTTTTTAATATTAAATCCCATTTTGTTAACAAAAATGGGGTGGGGTCCTACAATATTCACTACTTCATTGTCTGCCAAAATAGTATTCCAATTAGTATTCAAAATGTCTTTAATTTTGAATAAATACAGGCCATATTCTAAAATACAGGCTCTACTATAGTTAACTGCTGTATCCAAATATCTGTCAGTGTGCGTGGAAATGATATCTCCTTGTTTACAACTGTAACCCAATAAAGGGGTATATCTTGTATATCTTGTTCCCCATTCTTTGATAAATTGCCTACTCACTTTAAACATCATTCTTGAATCGTAACCTCCATCAGCAAATAAAGATGTAATAAAACTCACTTCATTCAACATATCAGAATATAATGAAGTCATCCTAACAGCTCTGATTAACTGCCCCTAAAAGATATTTCTTAAAAGTTTTTTGGGGTGATTGCTGGAATATTCCAGATAGCTGTTGGAAAATGTATTTTTCCTATACATTTTAGACTGGAAGTTCTTACCATCTTTAAATACCCAAGTATCTAAATATGCTAACCCCTCCTTACTATTGGAGGAAGTAAATTTCAAATAACTGCTACAGGAGTTGATATAATCTAAAAACTTTTCAAGATGATCAATACTACCATCCCAAAGGATGCAAATATCATCCAAAAAAACGGAAATAATACTTGATATGTCTGAAAAATTTGCTTTGGAAGACTATGGATTCCTCTCAATCCAGCATAACCAGGTTTGCAAAAATAGGGGCGCAAGCTGCCCCCATTGCTACACCCCTGGTTTGCCTGAAGTACTCACCATCATGATAAATATAATTGTGTTCCAAGACTATACCCATCATTTCAATGATAAGACATACCTTATCCTAATCCAAATCAGTGTGTTTTCTAATGCTGTTAGAAAAAGCACTTAGTCCCTCCTCTTTAGGAATACAGGAGAATAGATTGATTACATCAATGGTAACCAATAACATCTCATCATAGTAGAAGTTGATGGGATACTTTTTCAGAAATTCCCATGAGTCCTTAACAAGGTGAGGAATTTTACTATAAATATGTTTTAACATAGTGTCCACAGCAGTTCCTAGAGGAAAAGTTTTGGACCTACTTCCAGATATAATCGGTCGGAAGGGGGGATTGTCTATGTTTTTGTGAATTTTGGGAATTCCTATCAATGATGCCACCACCGGATGTTCAACCTTTAAGTAATTATACATATCAGTGGTGATACGTTTATCAATCCAAAATTCTTCAATAAACATATTAATTTTCCTATATGCCATATATAGCTCATTTAAAGAGACAACCTCATAGTTTCCCGTTACATGTAGTATATCATACATTTTTGAAACATATACCATATTATCATAAATCACTAGTCCTCCCCCTTTATCAGGTTTCATTACTCGAGTAGTTCTATCATTCCTCATGTCTTTTAAAATCTTTCTTTCATCAACAGATAAATTGGATTTAACCTTATTATCACCCATAGTTTTCTGTAATTGATAAATTTGCTTAGTAACTGATTTGTCATAAACTAATATAGTTGAATTCATTGCAGGCATGAAACTACTCTTCTTCTTTAATAATTTCATGCCTGTACTGTGATTCTGTACATTGTTGTTAGAATCGTGAAACATAACGGCCAAATTCAATTTCCTTATATATAATTTGATTTCACTCAAACAATCTACTAATTTGAAATTTGTAGTCGGTATGTATTTCATACCACTGGAAAATAAATGGAAATGGGAAGCATTTAATGAAAGATCAGTATAATTATAAATATTGAAATTCCTATACCTGTTAACTACACCTTCATTAATAATATTGTGCTAATCATCATAATTTTGTGTATTAAACACATGTTCATATTTGTCATTCTCTAATTTCTTGATTGATTTGCATACCATCCATTTCCCTGCTTTCTTTGTTGGTGTGGATGCTGTTTTTTTCCACTTCCCTCCCCATTTCCAATCCCTCTGCTGACCCTTTTCTCCACTATTCCAAAAATGTGAATCCTTTCCTACTTGACTGTAATATTCAGTTGCTCCATCCACATAAAAAATGTCATTATTGGGGCCAATACTATTGCCCCAGTTATATTCTCTTCCCTTATTATACTGTTCTAAATCCCTTTGTATCTTTTTGTTTTTCCTTTTAAAAGCTTTCTTTAAATTGGCTTCCGCTACATGAAATTGCTTAACATACAATGTTTCCCACTCCATAAATAGTAGGTCATTCAAAATTAACTCATTTAATTTTTCAACCTCTTGCATAATTCTTACTAATTTTTCGTCATTGTATTTTATCAACATTTGCATATATTGAATGCCACATTGATCAAAACATTTTTTAAAATCAGCTCTAATATTATCATTTAACTCAACACTCATAGGATGTTTAAAAAATCTCACTCCCATTGGAACAATTCATGAATTAATACACTTCACCAAATATGCATTGTCCAGTTTCAAACTATTAATATTATTTAATTTCTTTCCCAAAGTATAAATAATGTCTTTTAATGTACCCTTCAATGCCATTCCTTGATTTTGTACTTCTTCTACACTATTATTATCAAAACCACAATTAGAGTCCAAGAATTTTTTTAAATAATTAGAATTGTGATTGACAGTAGCAGGAATGTCCTGCTTAAGTGCAATACCTTTTTCAGCAGGGTAAAATCCCTCAGACTGAACATAAGTCATCTTTGGAAGCACCCTTTTGGGTTTGGTACCAGTCCGTTTGGCTTTGTCATCTAGGTCGCCAAAAGAAAAATCAAAAGTGTAGTCCAATATACCCATTCTACTACTATTCCGCTGTTCATTGTGCAGGAATGACACCGGTAGGTCTATCATGTTTGTACCTCCACGACTAGTTACTTGCCCATTGGGAATATCAGCTGAAAGTACTGAATTAGTTGGAGAACCTTCATTACTATTAATAGAATTGATATGACCGTCTCTTCCCTTACAGTCATTCGATACGTTTGAAGTTATATCAGATGTTGTTGCCGAATCCGTAGCGCTCTTAGACAACTTGTCAGTCTTGGCAATGCTGACCATATCATTACTGACCACTACATTCAAACCTATGTTGGTCAGTAACATCGATAACTTGTGAACTTCACCCTTAAGTTCACCTACTTCAGCTTGTAATCTCACCATCATGTTAGAATCAATACAGGGTGCAAGTATATTGTCGGCATCCCGATCAGACTCCATAGCAATAAACTCAAAAGTGGAAAAATGTTTGGCGTTCGCTAGTACAACAGAATTGAAAGAACAAATTTAAAATGCCTCGCCAAACTCTATACTGTCATGAGATGCCAGACAAAAATCTTCAAAGCTTGTCAAAAATATCATAAACTGTAAGCCAGAATTAAAAATAATCCAATATTTAATGAAAATCAAACAGTTACAAGTTAAGTGATTTCACCCGTTCAAAACAAGGGCTTCATCAGAACTGACATTTTGAAATGACAGTTACCATTTATAGGTTCATAGGTTCATAGGTTTATACTAGGCTATCTGCCCGAGGGCATTTACAAGCCTAGCCCATCGTTTTGTGGCTTACGCCACCCCTTTAGTATGGGGAACTATACCCATTATTTTGCTGTGCCTCTGTCGAGCAGTGACACTGAGGTAATCCCTGGGGTATATCTGCGATCTCCCATCCATTGGTCAAGATTTCTCTTGAACAAGGCCAGCGAGGTGCTCTGCCTCACATGTACCGGGATTTTGTTCCACAGCATAGGGAGTCTTTGGGTAATGAATCTATCCCTCCAGCACGTCCTATTAATAGCCGTGTCGAGGTTTAAGTCTCCCGCCCTTGTGGCTCTGATGGATCTAGATTTTTGAGGTGAAGCATATTCATCAAATCTGGGTTTGACATGGCCTTGTATGTTAGGCAAAGGTCACCTCTGGACACTGAATAGAGCTGGAGTTCTTTCAGTCGGGCAGCATAGGACAGATTTTTGAGACCCTTATCCTTTTGGTGAGGAACTTTTGTGGCCTCTCCAGCTGCTGCAGGTGTCGGGTCAGATACATCCCAAATGGGGCATTGTACTCAATCATTGGTCTGATGAGTGATGAGTAAAGGAGACTATGACCTCCCTTGATCTAGATGAGAATCCCTTCATGATAAGGTGGGCAATGTAGAAAGTCTTCCTAACTATTTTAGCTACATGGGTGTCGAATGACAGACTACTATCAACCTGGGTCCCCAGGTCCCTGATAACTTCTTCTGTGCTCAGTGGATTGCCACCTATTTGGTAGCTAGGGTAACCTTGTTTTTCCCAAAGGGTATGACTATGCATTTTTGGCATTTAACTTCAGGCCGTGGCTCTGGCACCAGTTATCCATTTCTGTGAGACCCTTCTGAAGGATATCTGTGTCAGATGTGTTTTCTACTATGGGTTTGCAGTCATCTGCAAACTTTGTCAGCCATAACCCTCCTGTGTTTGCTTGTACTTCGGAAAAGTAGATGCCAAACAAGAGTGGGCCCAGGACTGAGCCCTGTGGGACACCACTTGTGACAGGTTTTGAGTCTGACATGGCGCCAGCAACTCTGACCCTGTGGGTTCTGTCACTCAGCCAGTTTGCAACCCATCTTGTGATGTATGGGTTAACATTTAAGCTGATGAGTTTTTCAATGATACCCGAGTGGGGTATTGTATCGAAGGCCTTAGCCAGATCGAGGTAGGCTGTATGGACTGCCTTTCCCTCAATGGCTTTGGTGACTGTTTCAAGAAGTCAACCAAGTTTAAAAGGCATGATCTGCCTTTGACAAAGCCAAACTGTTGGATCCAAAGTCTGCAAATTCCCTATGTCTTTATTTATGAGGTCCATTATGATCCTCTCCATGGCTTTGCAGATAAGGCTTGTCAGGCTAATGGGCGGTAATTTCCAGGGTCGGTGGAGGCACCGCCTTTGTGAAGTGGGACCACAGTTGCAGTGCGCCACTCCTGGGTACGTATCCAGAGGTAAGACTTTGATTAAACAGCTGTCCTAGCTGTGGGTTTAATTCCTCATTGAGTTCGTGGAGCACACAGCCGGGGACACCATCAGGTCCCATGGATGCTGTGTTTTTGCTTTGGAGAGAGCAGTTCTCACTTGGGCGCTGGAGATGTTTGGGGGCTGCAATCGTTTGGTATAGATATCTCTCCTTTTGGGGAGGGGAGAAGTTTGCACTGAACCTGTCAGCCAGTATGTTGGCAATGTCTGTAGGATCAGTAATCTTCACATCATTTTGAACTAGTTCTGAGCATATCTGGGAGTTTCCTCCTAGGTGTCTAACATAGCTAAAGAAGGCCTTATGATTGTCTTTTGAGTCTTTAGCTATTTTTCTCTCGAAATTTGCTTTGGATGATTTTATGAGAGCTCTTAGTTTTTACTTATAGTGATCAAGGGTGTCTTACCTTTTAAGGATTTTGCTGTATCTTGTAGTAGCTTCCTCCTTTTATTGTAGAGTTTGTTTATGGCTGGGGTCCACCAGACTGGACGCTTGCCTTTGGTACTAAGAGTCTTTGTTTTGTTTGGGATTGCCTTATCCATGCAGTCCTGCAGGTGCTGGTAGAAGGCGTCTGTAAGTGATTCAGCGGCTTGAGTACTGTTTTCCACCAGCTCGGGGGCCTTAAAGGAGACCACACTAGTCTTTAGAAGTGTGAAGTCGGCTTTTGAGAAGTTCTTTACTGTGGTCTTTTTATTTCAGGTGGGGTGGGATGAGGACCTCCAGCGAGATTAGTTTGTGATTTGATCTCACCAGTGAGGGGTATACTTCGGTGTTGAACATTGTGCTCCCATGTTCGTGATGATGAGATCAAGTATGTTATCTCCTCTTGTGGGGATGGTGACTAGTTGTTCCATGGCATTTGAGTTTATGAATTCCAGGAACTTTTGGGCTAGGGTGTTTGGGCTTGAGTAGTGTTCCCAGTCTATATTAGGGTAATTGAAGTCACCTAGTATGATGGTGTTTGGTGATACATTTATCCCTCTAGTGTTTTCAGGAAGGCCATGTGAGGTTCCTGAGTTTGTGAGGGTGGCCTGTAACATGCTACAATTTGCAGAGCAGTCTTGCCTATGGTTAATTGCACCTGGATGGTCTCCGATGCATCGTGCGTTGCCACCAGTCTTGAGGTGTGGGTGTCCTTAATGAATATGGATACCCCCCCTTCTCTCTTGGCATTGTCCGGATTTTGGGCCCGGATCGCAAGATATGAAGGAAAACCTGATAGCTGGGGTGCTCTCAGGAGCCTTGAACCAGGTTTCTGTCACAGCACAGACATCGATGTTCTCCATACTGAGAAGGGCCTCGAGTGCGTGCATTTTGAGATTGAGACTTCTGGCATTGAGCAGCATTACCCTTAGTTTTTTTCCTTTTGTGTGTGCTAGGGTGGTAGGTTTAGAATTTGAGCCTTGCCTAAAAAGGCACTATGGGGTGGCAAGAGCCTTTGCCAATATCCGAATCCCAGGGTGACAGGTGCAAGCCGTCCCTTGCGAAGCAGCGTGGCTTGTCCAGCATGTCATCCCAGGCAGACAGATACTGGATCCCCTTTGAATGACACCAGTGTTTAAGCCAATTGTTAAAGCTGATCATCTTATCTCTGTATTGTGGCATCACTCTTGGTGAAGGTAGGATACTGCTCAAGGTCAGGGTCATACCTGCCTGGGCTACATAGTCAGAGAGCTCCTCAATGTCTCTTTCATGTAGTCCAAGGAGGTACGTCTCAGGTCGTTTACACCAGCGTGGACAATGACTGAGTCATATTTGTACTTGCTGTTGAGAGACCTGAGTGCTTGCGTTATGTGGCGGATTCTAGCGCCCGACAGGCAGCTTACTGTGACCTTCTCCTTACTCAGTCTGGTGAGCGGGACATCAGTGTGTCTGACTATGGAGTCACCAATGACTAGTGTGTCTGGCATTGTGTTTGGCCTTAAGGGCTGTGACTGTTTGACACTCTGACTGTGAGGTCTATGTGTTGCAGGTGTTGTGTTCTGAGGTGGTGGTTGTTTGGGTGTCTGCTTTGGTGGCCTCTGCTGTTTTGGTAGATTTTTGATCAGAGCCTCCGAGTATGTCTTTGTGTGTTTATGTGTATGATTTGAGGTTGTAATGGTGCTATGTGAGACTGGGTCTATAGTGTGTGTGGTAACCTTCTCCTCCTGACTGGTCTTGCCAGTCCTGTGTTGAGAGAGCTCAGCCTCCAGTTTGGCCGTATAGTTGCATCTCTCGCATGTATTTGTGTTTTGTGGGAGGAGGAGAGGGTTGTCTGTGTACATGAGGCAATTGTAACATTGCCTCAGTATGACCAGGTTCACCAGCTGAGCAGGAGAGAACACTAGCAACTGATCCCTCGACATGCTAGAAGGATAGACAAAAACTTTAAAAAAGATTCAGGGGGACGTGGGTGACTGAGAAATGGGGGGTTACCTTTTTGGGGTACTATCTATGACAAGAGTGCCGTATCAAGGTAATAAGTACTGTAGGAGCAAGTGCTAGGTTTAACAGATAGAGAATAGTCTACTTGGAGTCAAGTGGAGATGATCTTTTTAGTTATAGGATAAGCTGATTTGATCAGTAGTATAGTTCGAGGAAGGTAGTTTTAAGGGAAATTTGAAGAGTGGACTTTAGGTAGCCCGAATAGTTTAAACCTGCCTAACCGGCGCTGCCCTAGTGTGCAACAGTGGCAGCTCGCTCTAAATCAAGGCTTTTATACCAGGGGCTGGAAAAAGCTAGAAACTGGCCCAAAACGACCAATAAACTACTAGTTACTGGCTGAAACCTCACAAAACTGGACAAAAGGCAGCTCAATGCTTCCCACTCCCACTGGTAAGCAAGGTAACTTCCTCTCCCCTAATAAGGCAAGGAAACAGTACACAGGAACTACAACCAAAGCCCAGGAATCAGCAACTCTGAAACTGGACTAAACTAGTAAAGCAGGAAAAACAAGAGATATTTTTTTCTTTTTTTTTTTTTCACAGAACAGGCAGAAACAGGTACAGCAAACACTTATAAATGCTATGAATCAGCTACTACAGCTTACACAGAAGAATTTGCTACAAATACAGTCAAATAGTAACAAACAAGGATTCCAAGTGCAATATTAAGTTAAATGCAGTAAAAACAGCTTCAGTGTAACAGAAAGGCAGGCGAAATACAGTCGCTAGGTATTCAGATGTGGAAAGCAACAAAAATTATACTTAGTATCAAGAAAAGTCGCTTATTCAGCTCAGAAGGGCAGAGTCCAGCCTCTCCTCCCACAAGAGTGCAGACCGCAATCCTTCCTAACGTAAAATAACTGGCCTGAAGCCCAAGTGCTTAAACCAGAACTAATACACTTTTAGAATAACAGACACTGAGCTCTCAATCAGCAGTTCCTAACCTAGAAGGATGTAAGCTGCCTGTCCTGCCACCACAGTGCAGGCCACAAACCTTCCTAATGTAAAACAACTGGTCTGAAGCCCAAGTGCTTAATCCAAAAGACTTAGAAATGATAGCTACACTTTAATCAAGTTACTACCAGCAGTAATAAATACAACTGAATACTTTAAAAATGCCTGGATTAGTGCTCAAGTTATACAAACAAAGCTAGATTCAGCAGGTCTGGATCTAGTCTATGCCAAACGAGGTGTACCAATTTCAGTAAGAAGCAGTTCAAATATGCAGGCACTATAAGCTTTAACCAGAAATTCCCAGCTCAGAAGGACAGAGTCCAGCCTCTCCTCCCACAAGAGTGCAGAACACGAACCCTCTTAATGTAAAATAACTGGCCTCAAGCCCAAGTGCTTAAACCAGAATTAATACACTTTTAGAATAACAGACACTGAGCCCTCAATCAGCAGTTCCCAACTTAGAAGGATGTAAGCTACCTGTTCTGCCACTACAGTGCAGACCACAAACCTTCCTAATGTAAAACTGGTCTGAAGCCCAGGTGCTTAAACTAAAAGGCTTACAATGAGTTACACCAAGCAGTAATAAATACAATTGAGTACTTTTAAGATGACGCAAGAGCAAAATAAAGTAAGAAAAAACACAAATACAGTATATATATATATATTTTTTTTTTTTTTTTTTGAAAGAGAGAAAGGAAAGAGAGAAAGGAGTAGCAGAAACTAAGCTGATTGGCCTTCTCAAATGCTCTCCCTGTACTGGGTAGAATGAGGTAATGACGCTAGACTGGGAGGAGGGTCCCAGATCAAATTTACACTAGGGGCGGGCAACTGCAAAGCCACCAACTATAAAAACACTATACCAACAGGGAGGGAGGGTGGGAAACAAACTGCAGAAGTGTTACTCCCAGCTGAAAAGCAGCAGTGAGCCTTTAAATGAAAGTTTTAAACAGCTAAAGGAGCCACTAGAAAAAAAGAGTTTAACTGCAACAAGTTATCATAAACAAACAACCCAACAGATGCTTAATAAGGGTGGACAATTTCCAGTTAATACCTCACACACAGTGAAACTAGCTAGAAAAAATACACAGTACACAAAGTGCTATAAACAACAAAGAAATAAAGAACAAAATAAACAAAAAACAGGATACTTAATGTTATATATTGTAGCTCCGAGTTTGCTGAGTGTCCTTCCTTTGATAAGCTCACTGTAAAATGGCTGAACACTCACAACTGAGCTTCTTAGGTAACAGAAAGTTGAAACCTGAGACAGTTTTTAAGAAAGAAATCTCAAAAGAACCAATGAGGTGCTTAGTCTAAGCTGTAGTCCAGGAGACCTCAGTCAGCCAATGACCTCAAACAAGTCTCTCTCACTGAAATGCCTAATGGCTTTGGCTAAAACAAGATGTCCCTGAATTATGTACTCAGACACACAGCCTCCACAAACACTAGGCCCAAATACAAGCCTGAATATGGAAATGCTACAAATATCCACACTACTTAGAACAAACTGCAGAAGTGTTACTCCCAGCTGAAAAGCAGCAGTGAGCCTTTAAATGAAAGTTTTAAACAGCTAAAGGAGCCACTAGAAAAAAGAGTTTAACTGCAACAAGTTATCATAAACAAACAACCCAACAGATGCTTAATAAGGGTGGACAATTTCCAGTTAATACCTCACACACAGTGAAACTAGCTAGAAAAATACACAGTACACAAAGTGCTATAAACAACAAAGAAATAAAGAACAAAATAAACAAAACCAGGATACTTAATGTTATATATTGTAGCTCGAGTTTGCTGAGTGTCCTTCCTTGATAAGCTCACTGTAAAATGGCTGAACACTCACAACTGAGCTTCTTTAGGTAACAGAAAGTTGAAACCTGAGACAGTTTTTAAGAAAGAAATCTCAAAAGAACCAATGAGGTGCTTAGTCTAAGCTGTAGTCCAGGAGACCTCAGTCAGCCAATGACCTCAAACAAGTCTCTCTCACTGAAATGCCTAATGGCTTTGGCTAAAACAAGATGTCCCTGAATTATGTACTCAGACACACAGCCTCCACAAACACTAGGCCCAAATACAAGCCTGAATATGGAAATGCTACATGCTATATTTAAATAACCTTTTTGGCACCAACACATTGGCTCCATTTAAAAACACAAAGCGACTGTAAAATTAACAAAAAAGCTTTCAGTGCATATTATGTGGTCAATGTTGACATTCCAAACTAAAATTATAAGAAGCCATCAAATATTATATTAAAAATAACCTCCCTCAATTAATTACCATTACTATTAGTGTAAGTTGAGCAAAGGCTTAATAGAAATATAATCATTTAATCCTGGGGGGGTGTAGACCCATCTGTAAACAACTGCCACCACAACTCCTTATATAATAATAAACCTTTGTGGTCTCCACCCCTCGGGTCCATCTTAACAATGTCCAATATAGCAAACTTAAATTGATGCTCATCACCCCATTTTTTTATGTGCCTATATAATGCGTTTTTTTCGTCCTTCTTTTTAATACAGTATAAATGTGCATAAATTCACTTATGGAAATGCCTTTCAGTCTTACCAGTATAAAAACTAGAACAGGCCGAACATTTAGCCAGATAAACAATAAATTTAGTCTTACAATTTCCCTGTCTAAACCTTATTCAAGACCTATGAATATTATTTAATATTACTCCTTCCTCTTCATTTATGGTGTAACATAAGTTACACATACCACATTTGTTAGTATGTTTATTAGAAGGATCTTGAACAATGGGACCTCTTTCTAAATATTTTTAATATTAAATCCCATTTTGTTAACAGAAATGGGGTGGGGTCCTACAATATTTGCTACTTCATTGTCTTCCACACCTTGTTAAGGACTCATGGGAATTTCTGAAAAAGTATCCCATCAACTTCTACAGTGATGAGATGTTATTGGTTACCATTGATGTAATCAATCTATTCTCCTGTATTCCTAAAGAGGAGGGACTAAGTGCTTTCGCTAACAGCATTAGAAAACAGGCTGAGTTGGATTGGAATAAAGTATGTCTTATCATTAAAACGATGGGTATAATCTTGGAACACAATTATATTTATCATGATGGTGAGTATGTCAGGCAAACCAGGGGTGTAGCAATGTGGGCAGCTTGTGCCCCCATTTTTTGCAAACCTGGTTATGCTGGATTGGGAGGAATCCATATTGTTCCAAAACTAATTTTTCAGACATATCAAGTATTATTCCCATTTTTTGGACGATATTTACATCCTTTGGGATGGTAGTTTTGATCATCTTGAAAAGTTTTTAGAGTATATCAACTCCAGTAGCAGTTATTTGAAATTTACTTCCTCCAATAGTAAGGAGGGGTTAGCATATTTAGGCACTTGGGTATTTAAAGATGATAAGAACTTCCAGTCTAATATTTATAGGAAAAATACATTTTCCAATAGCTATCTGGAATATTCCAGCAATCACCCAAAAAAACTTTAAAAAAATATCTTTAAGGGGCAGTTAATCAGAGCTGTTAGGATGACTTCATTATATTCTGATATGTTGAATGAAATTAGTTTTATTACATCTTTATTTGCTGATAGAGGTTACGATTCAAGAATGATGTCTAAAGTGAGTAGGCAAGTTATCAAAGAATGGGGAACAAGATATACCCCTTTATTGGGTTACAATTGTAACCAAGGAGATATAATTTCCACATACACTGACAGAAATTTGAATACAGCAGTTAACTATAGTAGAGCTTGTGTTTTAGAATATGGCCTGTATTCATTCAAAATTAAAGAAATTTTGAATACTAACTGGAATATTATTTTGGCAGACAATAAAGTAGCGAATATTGTAGGACCCCACCCCATTTTTGTTAACAAAATGGGATTTAATATTAAAAAATATTTAGAAAGAGGTCCCATTGTTCAAGATCCTTCTAATAAACATACTAACAAATGTGGTATGTGTAACTTATGTTACACCATAAATGAAGAGGAAGGAGTAATATTAGATAATATTCATAGGTCTCGAATAAGGTTTAGACAGGGAAATTGTAAGACTAAATTTATTGTTTATCTGGCTAAATGTTAGGCCTATTCTAGTTTTTATATTGGTAAGACTGAAAGGCATTTCCATAAGCGAATTTATGCACATTTATACTGTATTAAAAAGAAGGACGAAAAAAATGCATTATATAGGCACATAAAAAAATGGGGTGATGAGCATCAATTTTAAGTTTGCTATATTGGACATTGTTAAGATGGACCCGAGGGGGTGAGACCACAAAGGTTTATTATTACATAAGGAGTTGTGGTGGCAGTTGTTTACAGACGGGTCTACCCCCCCCTCCAGGATTAAATGATTTTATTTCTATTAAGCCTTTGCTCAACGTACAGTAATAGTAATGGTAATTAATTGAGGGAGGTTATTTTTAATATAATATTTGATGGCTTCTTATAATTTTAGTTTGGAATGTCAACATTGATCACATAATATGCACTGACACCTTTTTTGTTAACTTTACGGTTGCTTTGTGTTTTTAAATGGAGCCAATGTTTTGGTGCCAAAAAGGTTATTTAAATGGTAACTGTCATTTCAAAATGTCAGTTCTGATGAAGCCCGTGTTTTGAATGGGTGAAAGTGCTTAACTTGTAACTGTTCGATTTTCATTAAATACTGGATTATTTTTAATTCTGGCTTACAGTTTATGCTATTTTTGACAAGCTTTGAAGATTTTTGTCTGCCATCTCATGACCGTATAGAGTTTGGCGAGGCATTTTGCATTTGTTCTTTCAGTTCTGTTGTACTAGCGAACGACAGACATTTCTGCACTTTTGAGTTTATTGCTATGGAGTCTGATCGGGATGCCGACAATATACTTGCACCCTGTATTGATTCTAACATGATGGCGAGATTACAAGCTGAAGTAGGTGAACTTAAGGGTGAAGTTCACAAGTTATCGATGTTACTGACCAACATAGGTTTGAATGTAGTGGTCAGTAATGATATGGGCAGCATTGCCAAGACTGACAAGTTGTCTAAGAGCGCTACGGATGTGCCAACATCTGATATAACTTCAAACGTATCGAATGACCGTAAGGGAAGAGATGGTCATATCAATACTATTAATAGTAATGAAGGTTCTCCAACTAATTCAGTACTTTCACCTGATATTCCCAATGGGCAAGGAACTAGTCGTGGAGGTACAAACATAATAGACCTACCAGTGTCATTCCCGCACAATGAACAGCGGAATAGTAGTAGAATGGGTTTATTGGACTACACTTTTGATTTTTCTTTTGGCGACCTAGATGACGAAGCCAGACGGACTGGTACCAAACCAAAAAGGGTGCTTCCAAAGAGAACTTATGTTGAGTCTGGCAGATTTTACCCTGTTGAAAAAGGAACTGCACTTAAGCAGGACATTCCTGCTACTGTCAATCACAGTTCTAATTATTTAAAAAAAGTCTTGGACTCTAATTGTGGTTTTGATAATAATAGTGCAGAAGAAGTACAAAATTAAGGAAGGGCATTGAAGGGTACATTAAAAGACATTATTTATACTTTGGGAAAGAAATTAAATAATATTAATAGTTTGAAACTGGACAATGCATATTTGTTGAAGTGTATTAATTCACAAATTGTTCCTATGGGACTGAGATTTTTTAAACATCCTATGGGTGTGGAGTTAATTGATAATATTAGAGCTGATTTAAAAAATTTTTTTGATCAATGTGGCATTCAATATATGCAAATGTTGATAAAATACAATGACGAAAAATTAGTAAGAATTATGCAGGAGATTGAAAAACTAAATGAGTTAATTTTGAATTACCTATTTATGAAGTGGGAAAAATTGTATGCTAAGCACTTTCATGTAGTGGAGGCTAATTTAAAGAAAGCTTTTAAAAGGAAAAACAAAAAGATACAAAGGGATTTAGAACAGTATAATAAGGGTAGATAGTATAACTGGGGCAATAGTATTGGCCCAAATAATGACAATTTTTATGCGGATGGAGCAACTGAATATTACAGTCAAGTAGGAAATGATTCACATTTTTGGAACAGTGGAGAAAAGGGTCAGCAGAAGGATTGAAAATGGGGAGGGAAGTGGAAAAAACAGCATCCACACAACAAAGAAATCAGGGAAATGGATGGTATGCAAATCAATCAAGAAATTAGAGAATGACAAATATGAACATGTGTTTAATACACAAAATTATGATGATGAGCACAATATTATTAATGAAGGTGTAGTTAACAGGTATAGGAATTTCAATATTTATAATTATACTGATCTTTCATTAAATACTTCCCATTTCCATTTATTTTCCAAAGCTATGAAATACATACCGACTACAAATTTTAAATTAGTAGATTGTTTGAGTGAAATCAAATTATATATAAGGAAATTGAATTTGGCCATTATGTTTCATGATTCTGACAACAATGTACAGAATCACAGTACAGGCATGAAATTATTAAAGAAGAAGAGTAGTTTCATGGCTCCAATGAATTCAACTATATTAGTTTATGACAAATCAGTTACTAAGCAAATTTATCAATTATGGAAAACTATGGGTGATAATAAGGTTAAATCCAATTTATCTGTTGATGAAAGAAAGATTTTAAAAGACATGAGGAATGATAGAACTATTCGGGTAATGAAACCCGATAAAGGGGGAGGAATAGTGATTATTGAAAATATGGTATATGCTTCGAAAATGTATGATATACTACATGTAATGGGAAACTATGAGTTCGTCTCTTTAAATGAGCCAAATATGGCATATAGGAAAATTGATATGTTTATTGAAGAATTTTGGATTGATAAACGTATCACCACTGATACGTATAATTACTTAAAGGTTGAACATCCGGTGGTGGCATCATTGGTAGGAATTCCCAAAATTCACAAAAACATAGACATTCCCCCCCCTTCTGACCGATTATATCTGGAAGTAGGTCCAAAACTTTTCCTCTAGGAACTGCTGTGGACACTATGTTAAAACATATTTATAGTAAAATTCCTCACCTTGGTAAGGACTCATGGGAATTTCTGAAACAGTATCCCATCAACTTCTACAATGATGAGATGTTATTGGTTACCGTCGATGTAATCGATCTATTTTCCTGTATTCCTAAAGAGGAGGGACTAAGTGCTTTCCCTAACAGCATTAGAAAACACGCTGAGTTGGATTGGGATAAAGTTTGTCTTTTCATTGAAATGATGGGTATAGTCTTGGAACACAATTATATTTATCATGATGGTGAGTACTTCAGGCAAACCAGGAGTGTAGCAATGGGGGCAGCTTGCACCCCCATTTTTGCAAACCTGGTTATGCTGGATTAGGAGGAATCCATAGTGTTACAAAGCGAATTTTTCAGACATATCAAGTATTATTCCCATTTTTTGGACAATATTTGCATCCTTTGGGATGGTAGTGTTGATCATCTTGAAAAGTTTTTAGATTATATCAACTCCAGTAGCAGTTATTTGAAATTTACTTCCTTCAATAGTAAGGAGGGGTTAGCATATTTAGACACTTGGGTATTTAAAGATGGTAAGAACTTCCAGTCTAAAATTTATAGGAAAAATACATTTTCCAACAGCTATCTGGAATATTCCAGCAATCACCCCAAAAAACTTTTAAGAAATATCTTTAAGAGGCAGTTAATCAGAGCTGTTAGGATGACTTCATTATATTCTGATATGTTGAATGAAGTGAGATTTATTACATCTTTATTTTCTGATAGAGGTTACGATTCAAGAATGATGTTTAAAGTGAGTAGGCAAGTTATCAAAGAATGGGGAACATGATATACCCCTTTATTGGGTTACAATTGTAACCAAGGAGATATCATGTCCACGCACACTGACAGATATTTGGATACAGCGGTTAACTATAGTAGAGCTTGTGTTTTAGAATATGGCCTGTATTCATTCAAAATTAAAGAAATTTTGAATACTAATTGGAATATTATTTTGGCAGACAATGAAGTAGCGAATATTGTAGGACCCCACTCTATTTTTGTTAACAAAATGGGATTTAATATTAAAAAATATTTAGAAAGAAGCCCCATTGTTCAAGATCCTTCTGATAAACATACTAACAAATGTGGTATGTGTAACTTATGTTACACCATAAATGAAGATGAAAGAGTAATATTAGATAATATTCATAGGTCTTGAACAAGGTTTAGACAGGGAAATTTTAAGACTAAATTTATTGTTTATCTGGCTAAATGTTGGGCCTGTTCTAGTTTTTATATTGGTAAGACTGAAAGGCATTTCCATAAGCGAATTTATGCACATTTATACTGTATTAAAAAGAAGGACGAAAAAAAAACGCATTATATAGGCACATAAAAAAATGGGGTGATGAGCATCAATTTAAGTTTGCTATATTGGACATTGTTAAGATGGACCCGAGGGGGTGACCACAAAGGTTTATTATTATATAAGGAGTTGTGGTGGCAGTTGTTTACAGACGCGTCTATCCCCTCCTCGGATTAAATTATTTTATTTCTATTAAGCCTTTGCTCAACTTACACTAACAGTAATGGTAATTAATTGAGGGAGGTTATTTTTAATATAATATTTGATGGCTTCTTATAATTTTAGTTTGGAATGTCAACATTGATCACATAATATGCGCTGACAGTTTTTTTGTTAACTTTACGGTCGCTTTGTGTTTTTAAATGGAGCCAATGTTTTGGCGCCAAAAAGGTTATTTAAATGGTAACTGTCATTTCAAAATGTCAGTTCTGATGAAGCCCGTGTTTTGAACGGGTGAAAGCGCTTAACTTGTAACTGTTCGATTTTCATTAAATATTGGATTATTTTTAATTCTGGCTTACAGTTTATGATATTTTTGACAAGGTTTGAAGATTTTTGTCTGGTGTCTCATGACCGTATTGCGTTTGGCGAGGCATTTTGCATTTGTTCTTTCAGTTCTGTTGTACTAGTGAACGCCAAACATTTTTTGCACTTTTGAATCTATTAATGTATGAAGAAATGGAAACTGGTAAAACTGTTTTTAGATGGAAGTTATCCTTTGGACACGGTCAACAATCTCAGTAAAGATGTTAGTAGGGAAAGGAGAAAAAAATATACTCTTAGGTACATCTGGCAGGCATGCTTTGAACTGGTTTACTACTGAAAGTAACATAACAGGGAAGAATTTTATGAGATACTTAGTTTTTAAGTATAATTATGACACTCATAAAATTCAGGATATAGTAAGGAGAAACTGGAGTATTTCTTAAAGTGATGAATAAGTTATTACATGAATAACTGATGCACCAAATTTTGCATTTAAACTGGAATGGAATTTGTAAAAAGCTTTTTAAAATGAGAAAAAAAAGGTGAGACTTTATCACAAGGGAAAATGGAAGTGTGGTGCTTGTAAACAGTGCTCATAAATTTTGGAAAAAGGATCACACAGATTTAAATAACTTTTGTTTTTCAAGAGTTATTTTACAAAAGGGTAATTATAAGATAAAATAATATATGAACAATTTTATGATTATATCAGGGAAAAGACACTAATAATGCTTTATATAAGCAGAATTTGGGATGTAAAGAATTTATAAAGTTCACTTTTCAAATTATTGAACTATTTTTACCTGATGAGAGGTGTGGTCAGAGGGATATGAGTAGAGAATACAAAGAGTTAATTTGGCAATTAAGACTGAATTCTGCATCTCTACCAGAGTTAAATGATTACATTTCTATTTCTCCTGTGTTGAAGTAAACAGCAGTGACGTTATGAAGGTCTATATAGAACTATATACTTTTGTTCTAAGAAATGAGGTATAATATTCCTTGTTCACTTTTTAACACTAATTTGGATATTTACTAACAGTTATACTATGTAACTGGAGCATTTCTCCCCAGGCCTCCACTGAAACAGGATCTGTGGAACCTAGTCAGACTTTCCCGGTCAATAAATGTTAAATAAATAAAAATAAATAAATAAATAAAAATAAATGTACTCATTTCAGGTTAATATTTGAATAGTAGGTCTAATAGTTTTAATTATGTTTTATGAAAGGTCACCTTTTACACATTGTGGGCCGGATTCACGAAGGCTTGCATGGAGTCTAAGAGTAGAGTAAGACTCCATGCAGCCAACATGTCTGCCGAGCGATCCAGGGACAGCCGGCAGGGGCATGCAAGAAGAGCTCCTAAAACTCCTCTTACATGGACAGGGCTAGCATATGCAAATTACCTCATTTGCTGCAGAAAGTTATGCAAATGAGGTAAATTTGTGATCCAGGAAACCTTAACCTGTCCGAGTAAGAGTAGTCTTATGTGTAGAAATGTACTCGGTTGTCAACTGAGAACCATTCTGCAAATAGAAAAACAGAGCCGTGACAGCTCCAAATAAAGGATGCATCCAGTTGAGGAAGCACGCCAATGGCCAAATATATGGCCATTGGCAATTCTACCCATTGCAAAAAAAAATTAATATATTTTTTTACCTCGATCTCCAAAGTTTAAGGGTAGCGCAGCATCGCGCAAACGTACTGCAGTGTAAAAACCCAAAAATAAAAAAATAAAAGCCAAAAATAGGCATCTAATGATGAATATACATCTGCCATGCAAGTGAATGGCAGGCTGAAGACAACATGGCTACTGAGTAGAGGTTGCTAAGGGGGGAAGCTCAGTCTAAGAGATGTAACCAAGCATTAGTAGGCAATCTTATGCAAATGAGGGTAAGGATAGTGAATCCCAATTTCACATGGCAAATGAGCAAAGTCCTTGGAGTGTAAGAGTAGGATAAGGGGAGTATCAGAGTAGAAGATAGGTGACATCATGAGGGGGGTATGTATGAAAAAATGTAAGCTCATTGGAGCAGAGTGGCATGTGTTTGCTGTCAGTTACCCATCTCTGGAAGAGGCGTGTCAACAGGTACCCCAGCTAAAGGCAAGAAATAGAAGGTGTATGCCATGGACAACACCAAAGTTTCTTGTAGAAGTGCCTGCACTGTGTATGCGCGCATGTGGGCACCTGTAAAACCGAATAAGCCTGTGTGCGCACGTGTGCGCCTGTGTGCGCGCGTTTAAGCCAGAGTAAGCAAGTGTAAGGATGTTGAAACATGTGTAAGTGCTTGTGTGCCTGTGTGCGTGCATTTAAGCTGGAGTCAGCAAGTGTTAGGCCGTGTAAGCATGTGTGCACGCATGTGAGCTGGTGTGCATGTGTTTGCGCTTGTTTGCACAGTGTTGCCCCATGTGGAAACAGAAAGGGAAAAGGAAGCACAACAAATAGTAGGAAGTTAACCAAGGAGAAGTAGCAGAGCTAGCAGGTAAAAACAATCAGAATCAGCCAATTACACAGGCAGTACACTAGGCTAGCCCAGCCCAGCACTTAAAACTCTGCAAACAGCTTTCCACTATGTTTTTCTCAGAGACACTGCAACACTGCAGTAAGCTAATAGAAGTGAAAATTGAAAAAGCTTTACCGAGACAAAGAAATGTTAGGGGCTGCCATTGCTGTTATAAGGCGACATATGCAACATGCTGAGGGTGGTGACAATGCAAATGCTGCTGAGCAATCCACAGTGAGGAGACAGAGAAGAGTGTACAGGCCCAGGATAACCTACGAGGGGCTACATGAGCTGGAGATAGTGGAACACTACAGATTGGACAGAGACCTCATGCAACAAATTGTTGAGCTGTGCAGGCCACACCTCACACACAGAACCAACAGAGGGGAACCCATCCCAGTGAAAACCAAGGTATGTGTTGGCCTAAGAATACTAGCAACAGGTACCTTCCAGAGACCAGCTGGTGATATGATGGGGATTTCACAGGCATCAGCATCCAGGGTACTGCACCAGTTCCTGAATGCCATGTCAGCACATGTCGGTGATCATGTATATTTTCCCAATTCCCATGAGGTATTGGCCAGCAATATGCATCTCTTCCAGCAAATAGCGGAATACCCTAAGGTAGTGGGTGCAATAGACTGCACGCACATATGCATCAAAGCACCAACTGGTGAGCGGGGTAGGGTCTACTATAACCGCAAGGGTTTCCCCTCCATCAACTGCCAGGTCGTGTGTGATGCCCAGGGCATAATAATGAATGTGTTTGCTGGCTGCCATGGAAGCTACCTTGATTCCCATATCTGGCATCTGACACAGCTGTACCAGACATTTGCCAATGGGGACATCCCTCATGGTCACCTAGTGGGGGATGCTGGATATGCACTCGAGCTGTGGCTGATGACACCCATCAGAAATGCACACACACCTGAACAGTAATGCCATAATGAGGCACACGCACAAACACGAAATGTAATCGAGCGTGTGTTTGGGCTGCTCAAGTCACGGTTCCGGTGCCTGGACACGTCTGGTGGAGCCTTGCAGTACTCACTAACTGCATGTACCCAAATAGTCATGGTATGTGCTATGCTACATAATATGATCCTGTGAAAACAGCTGCAGCAGGAGCAGCATAGGGCCGGGCCAAACAGGCCC
Source organism: Protopterus annectens (assembly GCF_019279795.1). Classification (NCBI taxonomy): domain Eukaryota; kingdom Metazoa; phylum Chordata; order Ceratodontiformes; family Protopteridae; genus Protopterus; species Protopterus annectens. The sequence goes on from NC_056741.1 coordinate 198,525,021, forward strand.
CCACCATTGCCAAGGCCATCACAGGCAGAGCGTGACTCGGAGGAGGAACAACCTGAGCCTGCCCTAGTAGGCAGAAGGAGGCGTGCCCAGTATGCTTTGGCCTTGGCAAAGAGGCAATGCATAGCATATACACTGGCTCAGTAGGAACCCTGGAAATGATACCTCTCTCTGACTCGCACATATAGTAAAAGGGATGCCTAAGTTGACACTACCTGTTTTCAAACATGTATAGGGAGTGTAATATGTGCATCCGACATAGGCAGCCCTGCAGCACCACCTGAGGCATGATTGCCATGTGTTAAGCAATATAAAGCAGTGCTAAACAGCTTTTACCACTATTTAGTATATGTAAACAAAATTGCACCCACTAAGTAGCACAACTTTTGGCAATGTCAAGCAATATTGGGCAGCATTCAGCAATGTTGGTTAATGTTAGGCAATGTTGTGCAAGTTGGTCAAAGTTGGGCATAGTTGAGCAAAAGCAGGTAAACATGGTCATATTTGCTTTACTGTTCCTTAAGCAGTCTGGTCTGCCCAGTATGAAAATATGAAGCAGTGACAGTCCTCGAACCCAGGATACTGTGCACTATAGTCGCAATACTGAACCACAAAACCACAACACTATTTCACTGGTCAGCCTGTAGGAATAAATGTTGATAAGTCTATGCAAAGTGTCTCCTGGAAACCCCGCAGGCACAGCATAATCCCTGTAGAGTTATGCCACAAAGGTGAGCCCTGCATTACAAATACAACTCGATTTATAACACACGTATAGTATAAATGTTAATATTGGGCGTGTTCACACACGTCAACAAATGTAGTGGACTTCACACAGCAACATACTGAAAGGTCACACTGGGCATGCTGACACACTTGAATAAATGAGGCAAATGTCAGGCAACAACATACTGAAAGGCCAAACTGGGCATGCTCACACACTTAGGCCATGTGTGAGTACAGCATTGGGCCACACATATCAGGCAGTTGCATGTGTTAACCCAGGAACCTCTCACAATTCACCAATCTTGACTTGTGCACACAGTGATATGACAACAGACACATATATAATATATTGGAACCCTGTCATAATCAAATATGTACTACAGATACTTAGGTTGGTCATAGAAAGTTAAAAAGCAAAGAAAAACAAAACCCAAAATCAGTATCATCAATAAACAATGTGCACTGCGAACACTATCCAATCCAGGTCATGGAAAGATTATCTTCGAAGGAGTCCATACAGAGCCATGACACTACCTTCAGCTATGTCATAAATAGCAATGTACACTCATATATGTCCTGAGCCAGGGCCAACTGTAAATGACTGACAATGCCAACATCCTGTCAGACAGGCCCATACATATATACCCACCTCCCACTGACAAAAGGCCCTATCATCATACCAGGAGATTTCACATGTAGAATGGGTAAACAGCTCCTTCCAAAGCTGAAAACATGGCATCAATTGGATTACATTGTGCCCCTATATGTTTCATAAGTGAAATGGAGAACAAACAGAGCCTGCACCTGAACAATCTGTTGAGCCTCATCCTCTCTGCAGGATATGAAACTGTTGAATGGGTTACAGCAACATATGGCACACTACACAAGTATTGGTGCACAACAGACCATGGAAACTATAGTCTTACAAGCCAATGAAGTCTGATCTGCAAGGCCATGGAGTCCATCAGGATTGAAGTCAGAAACAGAGCTATTGGAAGCCTATAAACACACAACCCTACCAACTTTGGACTGTTCATGGGCAGATCATGTTTCCCAAACCTGCTAGACTGTTTGCAAGGCAGCCACCCAGGACATATATGAATGAAATGAGCTACACACATCCAGGCCTTTTCCAACATCCCAGACACATCGTATCCACAAAATCAATAACCTGTGCATAAATATGTATTGTCATCGGATGGATTGGCAACTGGGCCACAGATAGATTACACAAGGTAAGAATTGGGGAGTCCTGTTCAAGCTGGTAACACCTGCTGTCCCCCATGTCTCAGTCCTGGGATTGCATAAAACTAAGTGCACACACATTACCATGTGTAGTCTGATGATGTCAGCATCCCACAAATATAGCAGTGTAACTAGAAACTCCCAATAAAGTGCATAGCATGTCGTGTTAATGTGTATCTCTCTAATATCATAACATAGTTAGGTAGGGGTTTAAATCCTGCAATTGCTGAGTGCTTGTGTGGGGGGTATGTGTCTGTGTGATTTCCTTTGAGAAGTATTGCCCTTTTTGGAGACTAGGCAAACAGGCAAACACCTTAAAAGTGTTACATTCCTGTTTGGCAAGTCTGATGATGTCAGCATCCTACAAATATAGCACTGGAAAGGAAAACTCCCATTAAAGTATATAGCGCGTCGTGTTAATGCATATTTTTGTAGTATCATAACCTAGTTAGGTAGGGGTTTGAATCCTATAATTGTTGAGTGTGTGTGGTTTCCACTGAGAGTATTTCCCTTTTTGGAGTCCAGGAAAACACCTTAAAAGTGTTACATTCCTGGTTGACAAGTCTGATGATGTCAGCATCCTACAAATATAGCACTGGAAATCAAAACTCCTAGTAAAGCATATAGCGTCGTGTTAATGCGTATTTCTGTAGTATTATAACCTAGTTAGGTAGGGGTTTGAATCCTGCAGTTGCTGAGTGTGTGTTTCTGTATGATTCCCTCTGAGAGTATTGCCCTTTTTAGAGACTAGGAAAACACCTTAGAAGTGTTATATTCCTGTTTGGCAAGTCTGATGATGTCAGCATCCTACAAATATAGCACTGGAAATGAAAGCACCCAGTAAAGCATATAGCGCATCATGTTAATGTGTCTCTGTAGTATCCTAACCTAGCTTGATAGGGATTTAAATCCTGCCATTGTTGAGTGTGTGTGTTTCTGTGTAATTCCCTCTGAGAGGATTCCCCTTTTTGGAGACTAGGAAAACACCTTAAAAGTGTTACATTCCTGTTTGGCAAGTTTGATGATGTCAGCATCCTACAAATATAGCATTGGAGATAAAAACTCCCAGTAAAGCATACAGCGCATTGTGTTAATGTATATTTCTGTAGTATCATGACCTAGTTAAATAGGGGTTGAATCCTGCAATTGCTGAGTGTGTGATTCCCTCTGAGAGTATTGCTCTTTTTAAAGACTAGGAAAACACCTTAGAAGTGTTAAATTCCTGTTTGGCAAGTCTGATAATGTCAGCATCCTACAAATATAGCATTGGAAATTAAAGCTCCCAGTGAAGCATGTGGTACATCATGTTAATGCGTATCTCTGTAGTATCAGAACCTAGTTAAGTAGGGGTTTGAATCTTGCAATTGTTGAGTGTGTGTAATTCCCTTTGAGAGTATTTCCCTTTTTGGAGGCTAGGAAAACACCTTAAAAGTGTTACATTCCTGTTTGGCAAGTCTGATGATGTCAGCATCCTACAAATATAGCATTGGAAATGAAAACTCCCCGTACAGTATGTAGCGCATCGTGTTAATGCGTATTTCAATAATATCATAACCTAATTAGGTAGGGGTTTGAATCCTGCAATTGTTGAGTGCGGGGGTGTGTGTTTCTGTACAATTTCCTCTGAGAGTATTGCCCTTTTTGGAGACTAGGAAACAATGTAAAAGTGTTACATTCCTGTTTGGCAAGTCTGATGATGTCAGCATCCTACAAATATAGCAGTGGAAATCAAAAACCCCAGAAAAGCATATAGCGTGTGGTGTTAATGCGTAACTCTGTAATATCATAAAATAGTTAAGTAGGTGTTTGAATCTTGCAATTGTTGTGTGTGTGTGATACTGTTGATCAATGTGTTGTGTGTTTAGCTTTTACTACTGTATAACAACAGTATGTGCATTGCACACTTCAGATATCTGTGTGGCAAATACATATATGTACATGTGACCTCAATTAGTTCTTATGTGTGAAGCCTGCTTTCTACATGAATACATCTGTCACCTATGACAGATTGTGCTGCTGCTTCTCAGACCTTCGGTCACATATGTATGTTTGTGACAAGGCCAGACACTGTAGTGATCTGTGGCCTAGGTCATCTGTGTCACACACACCCATGACAGTTTCTATAGAATAGTGTGAGTGAGGGTTCATGCCTTGGGTATATTTGAGACATGTTCAAACACAACAAAGTCTGTCAATAATGGAATTCATCATAGGTGTACAACAACTTTGTGGATAAGCATACAGACCCCTTATTGGTTATGTGATACACCGAGGGACTTCAGAATACCTATGGAAATGTGAATACCAAAGGACAGATGATATAACACTTGGTTGTATGTACACATCGGTACCTGGTCTACATGTTTGGGGCTACTACCTATGTGGTACTGTCGGGATACTATGTTTAACAAATGTGGATGACTATGCAATATTTGGCTTACAGCTTTACAGCATGGGTTGGACAACAGGTATCTGTCTGTATGATACCCTTGTGGAGGCTAAGTGTCTCATCAGGAGAATACATTGTAGGCCACTGTATGCATTTCCAGATGTGGACGGACATATCCCTAGTGTGTTTGCTTGTACTTAAGAGGGCTATATGCCAGACAGGAGTGGTCCCAGGAATGGGTGGCGGTCAATACCACTGGCTACTGGTATAGTACAGTACCGGACGGATCCAAATGCTACTGAGTTCCCTACATCTGTGTGTCAGTTGTCAAGACATCATCTAACGATTGGTCATGGTCAGGCTGTTGAGGTTGTGTACACTACCAGAATTCAAACCAATGACAGATAGTAACAGTATCACCCACAGCATAGTGTGAAACCATGTCATACACACATGTGTACCCAAGTTAAAATGTATGTGTATTAAAATGCATACTGGCCACCAATAGAAACAATGAAGTTTTGACACTGTGTAATACAGGGCATGGAAATGAAAGCACCGAGTAAAGCATATAGCGCATCGTGTTAATGTGTATCTCTGTAGTATCCTAACCTAGCTTGATAGGGATTTAAATCCTGCCATTGTTGAGTGTGTGTGTTTCTGTGTAATTCCCTCTGAGAGGATTCCCCTTTTTGGAGACTAGGAAAACACCTTAAAAGTGTTACATTCCTGTCTGGCAAGTTTGATGATGTCAGCATCCTACAAATATAGCATTGGAAATAAAAACTCTCAGTAAAGCATACAGCGCATTGTGTTAATGTATATTTCCTTAGTATCATGACCTAGTTAAATAGGGGTTGAATCCTGCAATTGCTGAGTGTGTGATTCCCTCTGAGAGTATTGCTCTTTTTAAAGACTAGGAAAACACCTTAGAAGTGTTAAATTCCTGTTTGGCAAGTCTGATGATGTCAGCATCCTACAAATATAGCATTGGAAATTAAAGCTCCCAGTGAAGCGTGTAGTACATCATGTTAATGTGTATCTCTGTAGTATCAGAACTTACTTAAGTAGGGGTTTGAATCCTGCAATTGTTGAGTGTGTGTAATTCCCTTTGAAAGTATTTCCCTTTTTGAAGGCTAGGAAAACACCTTAAAAGTGTTACATTCCTGTTTGGCAAGTCTGATGATGTCAGCATCCTACAAATATAGCATTGGAAATGAAAACTCCCCGTACAGTATGTAGCACATCGTGTTAATGCGTATTTCAATGATATCATAACCTAATTAGGTAGGGGTTTGAATCCTGCAATTGTTGAGTGCGGGGGTGTGTGTTTCTGTACAATTTCCTCTGAGAGTATTGCCCTTTTTGGAGACTAGGAAACAATGTAAAAGTGTTACATTCCTGTTTGGCAAGTCTGATGATGTCAGCATCCTACAAATATAGCAGTGGAAATCAAAAACCCCAGAAAAGCATATAGCGTGTGGTGTTAATGCGTAACTCTGTAATATCATAAAATAGTTAAGTAGGTGTTTGAATCTTGCAATTGTTGTGTGTGTGTGATACTGTTGATCAATGTGTTGTGTGTTTAGCTTTTACTACTGTATAACAACAGTATGTGCATTGCACACTTCAGATATCTGTGTGGCAAATACATATATGTACATGTGACCTCAATTAGTTCTTATGTGTGAAGCCTGCTTTCTACATGAATACATCTGTCACCTATGACAGATTGTGCTGCTGCTTCTCAGACCTTCGGTCACATATGTATGTTTATGACAAGGCCAGACACTGTAGTGATCTGTGGCCTAGGTCATCTGTGTCACACACAAACATGACAGTTTCTATAGAATAGTGTGAGTGAGGGTTCATGCCTTGGGTATATTTGAGACATGTTCAAACACAACAAAGTCTGTCAATAATGGAATTCATTATAGGTGTACAACAACTTTGTGGATAAGCATACAGACCCCTTATTAGTTATGTGATACATCGAGGGACTTCAGAATACCTATGGAAATGTGAATACCAAAGGACAGATGATATAACACTTGGTTGTATGTACACATCGGTACCTGGTCTACATGTTTGGGGCTACTACCTATGTGGTACTGTCGGGATACTATGTTTAACAAATGTGGATGACTATGCAATATTTGGCTTACAGCTTTACAGCATGGGTTGGACAACAGGTATCTGTCTGTATGATACCCTTGTGGAGGCTAAGTGTCTCATCAGGAGAATGCATTGTAGGCCACTGTATGCATTTCCAGATGTGGACGGACATATCCCTAGTGTGTTTGCTTGTACTTAAGAGGGCTATATGCCAGACAGGAGTGGTCCCAGGAATGGGTGGCGGTCAATACCACTGGCTACTGGTATAGTACAGTACCGGACAGATCCAAATGCTACTGAGTTCCCTACATCTGTGTGTCAGTTGTCAAGACATCATCTAACGATTGGTCATGGTCAGGCTGTTGAGGTTGTGTACACTACCAGAATTCAAACCAATGACAGATAGTAACAGTATCACCCACAGCAAAGTGTGAAACCATGTCATACGCACATGTGTACCCAAGTTAAAATGTATGTGTATTAAAATGCATACTGGCCACCAATAGAAACAATGAAGTTTTGACACTGTGTAATACAGGGCATGTCACCCTTCCCATGTGTCCACTATGCATGTACATGCAGACAGTGCACCTCCACCATGTTCACAAATGTACACCTGTAAATCTGTACTGCACACATCACACACGTACTGTCCACTCACCAACACACGCTGCCAAAACTACACACATCAGCCAAGTGGCATATGGGCAGACAATACATTTTTGGAATTAACACTGTTGTAAACAATACTACATTGATTATCATAGATTTAATGCATCATGCCTGCTCAGATATACCTACAGGGATATCATTACATTGTACTGTTGACAACATGCTAATATTGCTACACTGCTATAAAGTCACCCTGTGCATCAGCACCATGTTAGCCTGTTCCTGCATCAATGTTACAGATGACAGGAGGTGGCACAGTTTCATCATATGCACAGGGTGTGTTGTTGGTTTGTCAGAGCCCGACATTGACCCATCCAGTCGACATGTATGTGTGTGTGTGTGTGTGTGTGTGTGTGTGTGTGTGTGTGTGTGTGTGTGTGTGTGTGTGTGTGAGGGACAACAGCACAGCATGGGTCAATGTTGATTTGATGTGTCTGTGTGTATGTGTTAGCCCTAGGTGTTTGTTTATGTGTGTGTCTGCATGCACACAGTTCCACCATGTGGCTGTCGTATACGGGAGGTTGTGGGACAGCCACAGACTGTACCTGCCAGGCTGTACAGATCACTGTCTCTGGCCATGGACAGAGTACCTTTGCCTGGCAGGGGTGCAACGGACGGTATCGGGTACTAAGCCAGATTGGGTACTATCATCAGAGGCAGAGGCATGTTGACTGGACCCATGTCCCTGCTGGGACTGGCCAGAGCCAAGTGCACATGGTCTTCTATGATGGTCTATTGACAGCTCTGCTCCAACATTGCTGGGGCTGGTACTGCCACTATGGGAGAGGCTGTGACTTGTGTGTCATCTGCGACGACTACCAGCCGATGATGTTGCTGGCATACATCCACGTCGACGTCTTGGCCGTCCTGCACTGTCCTGGCACATGGACATTACATTGCAGAGGACATCTAATGTCTCCCCCAATGTCTATCAATGACCTTGGTGTAGTGATGCACTGCACCCACAAGGTCACGGATACTGTCATTGATAGCAGTGTTATGGGCCTTCTGCGCCCTCAGTCCCTGTCTGGTGTACCATTCCATACATGCCTGTGCCTGCATAACTGCCCCGAACCTGAGGTTGTAAGACCTGTGGGGGCACGTCTGCCAGGGGTATTATGACCAGTGGTGCTCCCATGAGAACCTCTGGACATCTGCCTATGTGGTACCATCCCAGGATTCTGGGTATGGCTGCTGTGAGGGGTTGCATGTGCCATAGATACCAGACTATCCTGGTCAATGCCTACTGTATGCTGTCCCTCAGCTAAGGCCATTGGTGATGAGAGATGTATTGGCAGTATGAATGTGCACATAGATGGTGTGGAAAACTGTGTACTGTCGATTGGCAGAACGACAGACCCTGTCAAACCTGCCTGTGCCACAACACATGTTTCATCATCTCCACTATTTTTGGCAGTGTCTTCAGGTTCCCTGCTGCATTCAACCAACACAACCTCAGCACTTGTGAGAGGGAGACAGGAAACACACTTTACAATCTGTACCTGATGTTAGCACACATGCACACATGAACACATGAACACATGCACACATGAAAACATGCACACATGAACACAAGAACACATGCACACATGCACACATGCACACATGAACACAAGAACACATGCACACATGTACACATGCACACATGCACATATGCACACATGAACACATGAACACATGCACACATGAACACATGCACACATGCACACATGCACACATGAACACAAATACACTACCCACTAAAGTAGACACACAAACACACACACACACACACACACACACACACACACACACACACACACACACACACACACACCAACAGAAATACAGAACATACCCATTAGTGGTTGATGGTGGAGTATAGTATCACAAGCCAAAGAGTCCTATCACACATGTCAGCATGCAAGATGTGTGTTGCTCAACAGCATGCAGTGCGAGTATAGAGAGTCCTTGTTAATAACAGTATACATCTATTTGATGCATGTGTGTTGTTCAGTGATTGGCCTCACCCTGGAACACAATGTGTACATGGACACAACATTGCTGTGCAAGTATTACATGCTTTTCAATGTCCTGTGCACCATCACTCACAGGTATACATACCATGGATGGATGCACACAACTGTCAGGTGTATAGCAATAAATGGTATGTGTTGTACTGTAGTTACTGTAACTGAATGTAGTGTAGTACCATGAGCCATCATCAGGCAGCATCATGTGGTCACTCAAGGCCACTAATGTGTGCCACACTGGCAACTATCTTGCTGTACCTGAACTGTTGCACTGTGGCTACATTAACCATTTTGCAGGCAGTTGTCACATGGGTATGTAAGGTGTTCAATAGGGAGCATTGCCTAACTTGAATGTCTTGTTAGTTGAAGAGTTTTGCAATGCCCCATGATAGGCCTCTACCCCTCAGGTATAGTATGTGTGCTGTGTGGATGACATTTGGGATACTGGAGCCTGAACTTACAGCAGGTGTCTACATATGCCATGTGTATGATATTGACATGCACTGTGTATCACAAGGGTGGTATATGTTGTGTGCATGTGTATTGACTCTGACTTTACCATGTCCACTACAGTGTACCACAATGGTTTGGGATGCTCTGTGTATAGCATGTGTTTGAGGCAGCCAATCATGCTACTGGGATGTGCATAGTCCCACAGGTAACTTGCAGAGCATGCATTATGTGTAGGTATTGTACATGTGTAAATGGCCTAAAACCCATCTATGACATGCACATGTTATTTGCCGTATGAAATGTAGAACACTCACCAGCATGGGTCTGCTGTCTTGCTATCACACCAGAGGGACCTACAAGGATATGAGACAGTTTGTCAGTGTCAACAACTGTGACATTGCTGCTGTGACTTTGCAAATTTACAGTAGTACAATGGTTGACCATTACAGGCATACAGATTATATTCAATATTATCAGTATTGCACTACACCAGCAGGCTCCACATCTTCCAAATACACAGTACACAGCTGACATATGCATGTTCTAACAATCGAGCTAACAGTAGTCTACAGATATGGCATGTTACCTGCATGCTCGCAGTCAACTTGCTGGGTGACTCCGGCCTCCATGATGACACATGTTTGTTGTAGCGGTTGGCCAGGAGCCATCACGCTGAGGAGCAGCTCTTCCACTCTGGTGAGGGGTGGATGTGATGCTGCACCACCACCTGTGGCAAGTTGTTCTCTACAGACATCAGAGGCATGCTGCCGGACATGTCTGATTAAATCACTGCAGTGAAGGCGTACCTGCTCATAAGTCCGGTTATGCATGCCTACATCATTAACCCGACGGAGAACATCTTGTCACAGTGCAGTGCGCTCATGCTGGTCCTGGCTGGTTCTGGAGAACAGCAGGGTGTGATGTTGTTCTAGTGTGGAGATGATAACTTCCTCCTCTTCAGGGGAATAGGCAGGGTTGCGATGATGAGACATGTCCCTGGAAGAAAATAAGACAATTATTGTGAGCAAGTCTTGTGGCACACTAAACATTCTAAAGTACAGATATCAATGAAATGACATATTTAGCAACATATTGGCTGTCAGTAGATACACACTTTTAATCCCACACATCAGTGCTCAGCCCACAACTGCCTGACAGTGCCTGGCACATTCTATGTATTAAGCCATGTTCTGCACAGCAACAAAATGAAACCAGTATGTAAGACTATACAACAGCACATTGCACACTGTATGTGACACAATGCAACACCTAGCCACAGGAGGTTTATATGAAGCTAATGCATACAGAAAATTGTCATCCATGCTTCAACTCCCTCTTGAGAAAAAGTGTACCTAGAGACTCTAAAACAGACCTCAAGAAACTTTCTTGCCCTGAATCCTTCCACCCTGTGTCATTGCCTGGGTGGATGCTGGACCTTCTAAGCTGAACTCCCTATTGCCAAAGCAATACTCCCTGCTCCTTCAACTCCCTCTTGAGAAAAAGTGTACCTAGAGACTCTAAAACAGACCTCAAGAAAGTATGTACATCTGCTAAACCAGAACTACTCTACTCTGCTAACTGTAGTAATACATTCCCTGTCAGGAATGCCAGCAGCCTAACCCCTCATCTCTTTTCCCCTGTCCTCCATACCTTACTCAGCTCTCTGTTCTGTTGCCCTCCCCTTCCACCTATCTTATCAGCCTAGTATGCCCTGGTGAGCCTTTGCATTGTGCATAGTCCACTTCAGGGCACCCCCTTTTTCCTTGAATTGAGACTGAATTATTCTTAAAGCTCTCCATTGATTTAGAAATTTAAAACTACAAATTTAAATTAAAGCTAACAAACTTATTTTAAAGACTGTCTCCTTCTGCTTCACAGCACACACATCTCTGTCCCTCTCTTTTCACCTAATACCTTAGCCCACTCTTCCAACCTTAGCTAGGCCACCTCCACTTACCCTTCTATTACTTACACTTTACAAACACTGCTCTACTGATAGTCTCTCATGCCTCTTCTGCTCTCTGGGCTTATCTACCCTGTAGCTACCCTGTACCCTATCTTCCTTATCTCCCCTCTCTCTCACTCTTATCCTGTATCTATTTCCCTCCTACAATATCTGTGCTCTTCTACTTCCATTCGAGCTCCATTGTGTACTTCTCCCTATCTCTGTCTCTCTCTCCCTCTCTCTTTCTCTATTACATATCCTGCCTTCTCTTTCTTTTTCCCTTTTCCTAGCCTCTGCTCCCTCTTCACTCCCTGGTCTGTTCCACTTTCAGGAATCTCCCCCTTTTTTATTGCATCCACTAAGCTCGTCCTCTCTGTCCCTGCCAGTATCCTACTTCAGCCCCTCCCCTATCCCATCCTTCCCCAGGAAATGATAAAGTCACTCCCTATCCCTAGGCGCCATCTTTAAACTCGCCCGTTCTGGCTGCTGTGCATCCTCGGCTGTGAGTGTGTATCCTCTGTAAGTAGAGATTGCATTTAAGTGAGTTAATGCATATTTTGTTAGATTGCCTCTGACCTCCGTTGACTATCGCATTCCTGCTGTGTTATATTGCTTTGCCTTGTCCTGCTGTCAACAGATGAGTCTCCTGCCTTTATCCTTTAACTAGTTTTGCCGTGTCCTGTTGTCGACAAACAAGTATATTGCATTCCACAGTTTACATTGTTGCTTCCACTGTTTTTACTTTAAGATGAAGGTTGTTATGTGTAATTACTGACTTTCTGTTAGCGACTTTAATATTGAAAGCTGCTATGTGTAATTACTAACTCTTTGATAGCGTCTGCCTCCCCAGGTATGCGCTATCTCATTTGCTTAGCTTTTTCTTTTCCCACTATCACGAAGGCTGCAATGACTTCCTTATAATTTAGCGACTGCACTGTCAGTTAATCGCTAGCTTTATTTTTTTTATCTGTTTTACCAAGGCTGTAAATATAACTTGTTAATGCCTGATTGCGACTGCCTTCCCAGGTAAGCGCTATCTTGATTGGTGCTTATCTTATTTTATATCGAAGGCTGTAAAGATAACTTGTACATTCTTGATAGCGACTGCCTCTCCAGGCCAGCGCTATCTTGGTTGGTGCTTATCTGAGCTTATTTTATTCCAAATTGCTACAAGATATACTGCTAATAGGTTTTTATAGCGACTGCCTTCCCAGGGAAACGCTATCTTTTAACTTAACTACACATAGCGTTAGCGTCTCAGGCATGTGCTATCTTTCTGTTTTACCAGCTAAGGTCTCCATACTGTGTTAGGGGTGCATTTAGTATTCAGTTAACCTCTACTGTAGGTACTAGATTAACGTTGTACCTCTAAATGATAAGTCTTAATTAGTAGCATGTGCTACTTTTAATTTTCCTTACGACAGCTTTTACAGGCAATTGTGCTTCCATCCACGTGTTCTGTGAATTGCTGCTGTGAGGCACAGTGTATATGTCCTTGCCCTGCCCTTATGTCTTATTCTACTAGAAGAATCTGAAATGTATATGACATATCTAGTTGTAGCAAAGTAATTTGCTTATGTTGTGCTCTGTTTTTTCTTTATATATACTGCATTCCAAATATTGTTTTTGTATGCTACCTATGTGCTCTGATATTTTTGCTGCTGCATGTTTTCTTCCATATCCCTCCTGCTAATAATTGTAGCTCTGTGCAATGTTATAGTCCTACCCACCAGCTACCTCCTTACTTTAAGCATTAGCAGAATATAAAGTGTAAATTAGCCTGCTACTAATGAACATTGTTTCTTTCTGTCCTCCAGCTTTCTTGCCCTGAATCCTTCCACCCTGTGTCATTGCCTGGGTGGATGCTGGACCTTCTAAGCTGAACTCCCTATTGCCAAAGCAATACTCCCTGCTGCTTCAACTCCCTCTTGAGAAAAAGTGTACCTAGAGACTCTAAAACAGACCTCAAGAAAGTATGTACATCTGCTAAACCAGAACTACTCTACTCTGCTAACTGTAGTAATACATTCCCTGTCAGGAATGCCAGCAGCCTAACCCCTCATCTCTTTTCCCCTGTCCTCCATACCTTACTCAGCTCTCTGTTCTGTTGCCCTCCCCTTCCACCTATCTTATCAGCCTAGTATGCCCTGGTGAGCCTTTGCATTGTGCATAGTCCACTTCAGGGCACCCCCTTTTTCCTTGAATTGAGACTGAATTCTTCTTAAAGCTCTCCATTGATTCAGAAATTTAAAACTACAAATTTAAATTAAAGCTAACAAACTTATTTTAAAGACTGTCTCCTTCTGCTTCACAGCACACACATCTCTGTCCCTCTCTTTTCACCTAATACCTTAGCCCACTCTTCCAACCTTAGCTAGGCCACCTCCACTTACCCTTCTATTACTTACACTTTACAAACACTGCTCTACTGATAGTCTCTCGTACCTCTTCTGCTCTCTGGGCTTATCTACCCTGTAGCTACCCTGTACCCTATCTTCCTTATCTCCCTCTCTCACTCTTATCCTGTATCTATTTCCCTCCTACAATATCTGTGCTCTTCTACTTCCATTCGAGCTCCATTGTGTACTTCTCCCTATCTCTGTCTCTCTCTCTATTACATATCCTGCCTTCTCTTTCTTTTTCCCTTTTCCTAGCCTCTGCTCCCTCTTCACTCCCTGGTCTGTTCCACTTTCAGGAATCTCCCCCTCCCCCTTTTTTATTGCATCCACTAAGCTCATCCTCTCTGTCCCTGCCAGTATCCTACTTCAGCCCCTCCCCTATCCCATCCTTCCCCAGGAAATGATAAAGTCACTCCCTATCGATAGGCGCCATCTTTAAACTCACCCGTTCTGGCTGCTGTGCATTCTCGGCTGTGAGTGTGTATCCTCTGTAAGTAGAGATTGCGTTTAAGTGAGTTAATGCATATTTTGTTAGATTGCCTCTGAACTCCGTTGACTATCACATTCCTGCTGTGTTATATTGTTTTGCCTTGTCCTGCTGTTCGACAGACGTGTCTCCTGCCTTTATTCTTTAACTAGTTTTGCCTTGTCCTGTTGTCGACAAACAAGTATACTGCATTCCACAGTTTACATTTTTGCTTCCACTGTTTTTACTTTAAGATGAAGGTTGTTATGTGTAATTACTGACTTTCTGTTAGCGACTTTAATATTGAAAGCTGCTATGTGTAATTACTAACTCTTTGATAGCGTCTGCCTCCCCAGGTATGCGCTATCTCATTTGCTTAGTTTTTTCTTTTCCCACTATCACGAAGGCTGCAATGACTTCCTTATAATTTAGCGACTGCACTGTCAGTTAATCGCTAGCTTTATTTTTTTAATCTGTTTTACCAAGGCTGTAAATATAACTTGTTAATGCCTGATTGCGACTGCCTTTCCAGTTAAGCGCTATCTTGATTGGTGCTTATCTTATTTTATATCGAAGGCTGTAAAGATAACTTGTACATTCTTGATAGCGACTGCCTCTCCAGGCCAGCGCTATCTTGGTTGGTGCTTATCTGAGCTTATTTTATTCCAATTTAGCGGCTGCCCTGTCAGTTAATCGCTAGCTTTATTTTTTAATCTGTTTTACCAAGGCTGTAAATATAACTTGTTAATGCCTGATTGCGACTGCCTTCCCAGGTAAGCGCTGTCTTGGTTGGTGCTTATCTTATTTTATATCGAAGGCTGTAAAGATAACTTGTACATTCTTGATAGCGACTGCCTCTCCAGGCCAGCACTATCTTGGTTGGTGCTTATCTGAGCTTATTTTATTCCAAATTGCTACAAGATATACTGCTAATAGGTTTTGATAGCGACTGCCTTCCCAGGGAAACGCCATCTTTTAACTTAACTACACATAGCTTTAGCGTCTCAGGCATGTGCTATCTTTCTGTTTTACCAGCTAAGGTCTCCATACTGTGTTAGGGGTGCATTTAGTATTCAGTTAACCTCTACTGTAGGTACTAGATTAACGCTGTATCTCTAAATGATAAGTCTTAATTAGTAGCATGTGCTACTTTTAATTTTCCTTACGACAGCTTTTACAGGCAATTGTGCTTCCATCCACGTGTTCTGTGAATTGCTGCTGTGAGGCACAGTGTATCTGTCCTTGCCCTGCCCTTATGTCTTATTCTACTAGAAGAATCTGAAATGTATATGACATATCTAGTTGTAGCAAAGTAATTTGCTTATGTTGTGCTCTGTTTTTTCTTTATATATACTGCATTCCAAATATTGTTTTTGTATGCTACCTATGTGCTCTGATATTTTTGCTGCTGCATGTTTTCTTCCATATCCCTCCTGCTAATAATTGTAGCTCTGTGCAATGTTATAGTCCTACCCACCAGCTACCTCCTTACTTTAAGCATTAGCAGAATATAAAGTGTAAATTAGCCTGCTACTAATGAACATTGTTTCTTTCTGTCCTCCAGCTTTCTTGCCCTGAATCCTTCCACCCTGTGTCATTGCCTGGGTGGATGCTGTACCTTCTAAGCTGAACTCCCTATTGCCAAAGCAATACTCCCTGCTGCTTCAACTCCCTCTTGAGAAAAAGTGTACCTAGAGACTCTAAAACAGACCTCAAGAAAGTATGTACATCTGCTAAACCAGAACTACTCTACTCTGCTAACTGTAGTAATACATTCCCTGTCAGGAATGCCAGCAGCCTAAACCCTCATCTCTTTTCCCCTGTCCTCCATACCTTACTCAGCTCTCTGTTCTGTTGCCCTCCCCTTCCACCTATCTTATCAGCCTAGTATGCCCTGGTGAGCCTTTGCATTGTGCATAGTCCACTTCAGGGCACCCCCTTTTTCCTTGAATTGAGACTGAATTCTTCTTAAAGCTCTCCATTGATTCAGAAATTTAAAACTACAAATTTAAATTAAAGCTAACAAACTTATTTTAAAGACTGTCTCCTTCTGCTTCACAGCACACACATCTGTGTCCCTCTCTTTTCACCTAATAACTTAGCCCACTCTTCCAACTTAGCTAGGCCACCTCCACTTACACTTCTATTACTTACACTTTACAAACACTGCTCTACTGATAGTCTCTTGTACCTCTTCTGCTCTCTGGGCTTATCTACCCTGTAGCTACCCTGTACCCTATCTTCCTTATCTCCCCTCTCTCTCACTCTTATCCTGTATCTATTTCCCTCCTACAATATCTGTGCTCTTCTACTTCCATTCGAGCTCCATTGTGTACTTCTCCCTATCTCTGTCTCTCTCTCCCTCTCTCTCTATTACACATCCTGCCTTCTCTTTCTTTTTCCCTTTTCCTAGCCTCTGCTCCCTCTTCACTCCCTGGTCTGTTCCACTTTCAGGAATCTCCCCCTCCCCCTTTTTTATTGCATCCACTAAGCTTGTCCTCTCTGTCCCTGCCAGTATCCTACTTCAGCCCCTTCCCTATCCCATCCTTCCCCAGGAAATGATAAAGTCACTCCCTATCCCTAGGCGCCATCTTTAAACTCGCCCATTCTGGCTGCTGTGCATCCTCGGCTGTGAGTGTGTATCCTCTGTAAGTAGAGATTGCGTTTAAGTGAGTTAATGCATATTTTGTTAGATTGCCTCTGAACTCCGTTGACTATCGCATTCCTGCTGTGTTATATTGTTTTGCCTTGTCCTGCTGTCGACAGATGAGTCTCCTGCCTTTATCCTTTAACTAGTTTTGCCTCGTCCTGTTGTCGACAAACAAGTATATTGCATTCCACAGTTTACATTGTTGCTTCCACTGTTTTTACTTTAAGATGAAGGTTGTTATGTGTAATTACTGACTTTCCGTTAGCGACTTTAATATTGAAAGCTGCTATGTGTAATTACTAACTCTTTGATAGCGTCTGCCTCCCCAGGTATGCGCTATCTCATTTGCTTAGTTTTTTCTTTTCCCACTATCACGAAGGCTGCAATGACTTCCTTATAATTTAGCGACTGCACTGTCAGTTAATCGCTAGCTTTATTTTTTTAATCTGTTTTACCAAGGCTGTAAATATAACTTGTTAATGCCTGATTGCGACTGCCTTCCCAGGTAAGCGCTATCTTGATTGGTGCTTATCTTATTTTATATCGAAGGCTGTAAAGATAACTTGTACATTCTTGATAGCGACTGCCTCTCCAGGCCAGCGCTATCTTGGTTGGTGCTTATCTGAGCTTATTTTATTCCAATTTAGCGACTGCCTTGTTAGTTAATCGCTAGCTTTATTTTTTAATCTGTTTTACCAAGGCTGTAAATATAACTTGTTAATGCCTGATTGCGACTGCCTTCCCAGGTAAGCGCTATCTTGGTTGGTGCTTATCTTATTTTATATCGAAGGCTGTAAAGATAATTTGTACATTCTTGATAGCGACTGCCTCTCCAGGCCAGCGCTATCTTGGTTGGTGCTTATCTGAGCTTATTTTATTCCAAATTGCTACATGATATACTGCTAATAGGTTTTGATAGTGACTGCCTTCCCAGGGAAACACCATCTTTTAACTTAACTACACATAGCGTTAGCGTCTCAGGCATGTGCTATCTTTCTGTTTTACCAGCTAAGGTCTCCCTACTGTGTTAGGGGTGCATTTAGTATTCAGTTAACCTCTACTGTAGGTACTAGATTAACGCTGTGTCTCTAAATGATAAGTCTTAATTAGTAGCATGTGCTACTTTTAATTTTCCTTACGATAGCTTTTACAGGCAATTGTGCTTCCATCCACGTGTTCTGTGAATTGCTGCTGTGAGGCACAGTGTATCTGTCCTTGCCCTGCCCTTATGTCTTATTCTACTAGAAGAATCTGAAATGTATATGACATATCTAGTTGTAGCAAAGTAATTTGCTTATGTTGTGCTCTGCTTTTTATTTATATATACTGCATTCCAAATATTGTTTTTGTATGCTACCTATGTGCTCTGATATTTTTGCTGCTTCATGTTTTCTTCCATATCCCTCCTGCTAATAATTGTAGCTCTGTGCAATGTTATAGTCCTACCCACCAGCTACCTCCTTACTTTAAGCATTAGCAGAATATAAAGTGTAAATTAGCCTGCTACTAATGAACATTGTTTCTTTCTGTCCTCCAGCTTTCTTGCCCTGAATCCTTCCACCCTGTGTCATTGCCTGGGTGGATGCTGGACCTTCTAAGCTGAACTCCCTATTGCCAAAGCAATACTCCCTGCTGCTTCAACTCCCTCTTGAGAAAAAGTGTACCTAGAGACTCTAAAACAGACCTCAAGAAAGTATGTACATCTGCTAAACCAGAACTACTCTACTCTGCTAACTGTAGTAATACATTCCCTGTCAGGAATGCCTAACCCCTCATCTGTTTTCCCCTGTCCTCCATACCTTACTCAGCTCTCTGTTCTGTTGCCCACCCCTTCCACCTATCTTATCAGCCTAGTATGCCCTGGTGAGCCTTTGCATTGTGCATAGTCCACTTCAGGGCACCCCCTTTTTCCTTGAATTGAGACTGAATTCTTCTTAAAGCTCTCCATTGATTCAGAAATTTAAAACTACAAATTAAAATTAAAGCTAACAAACTTATTTTAAAGACTGTCTCCTTCTGCTTCACAGCACACACATCTCTGTCCCTCTCTTTTCACCTAATACCTTAGCTCACTCTTCCAACCTTAGCTAGGCCACCTCCACTTACCCTTCTATTACTTACACTTTACAAACACTGCTGTACTGATAGTCTCTCGTACCTCTTCTGCTCTCTGGGCATACCCGCTGTGTTCGCCCTGCGGGCTCACTCCGCTCCCCTACCCTGCCCCACCCGCCCCCAGTACATCTACATTTATTCCTCCTAATACTACACCCACTTCCACACTACTCCAATCAGTATCCCTCTTCCAAAACACACCCTCTTTTTTTCCCGCCAAAACCAACTTACAGTCAACTCCCCATCGTTATCCTACATAACCAGTCCCTTTATATTCCCACACCCAAACCACACCCCCTCCAATCTAATACAACTCCCCATACACTACTACCTATATAACATTTAGTTTCTATATACATACTATCTCCTATATACCTTACTTCTCTAGTTTAATACTACTACTCTATTAAACTCTTTCCCATCATGCTCTCTATACACTCCTTCCTGTTCCTTTCACTATTACTACTCCTTACCTTATCCTCTTCCTACCATCTTTCCCAGCCCACAATTTCCATCCACTTCCAACACTTTCACATAACTAATCCTCACAACTCACCTTTTTCACACTCATACCCTCTTATCTCCCCCCATTTATACCCCTCAGATAACCTCCTTCTTTTTCGACATAAACTTATCTACTACCACGCTAACTCTATCACCATAACTACTAGCAAAACCCTCCAATTCACAAAAGAACCCAATCTCATCTCCTTGCTAACTACTCACCTAAACTATTCCATACTACATTTGATTAGCACTCTCATATCTGGAGACATCCATCCTAATCCAGGCCCCACCACTACAACCACCATAAAAAAATCTATATTATTCACTTCCTTAAACTCCCAAAGTGTAGTAAACAAAGTCCCAAACCTTCATGCTTGGCTCACACACAATAAACCTGACATCCTCACTATTTCTGAAACCTGGCTAAAACCACACATTAAAGATTCTGAAATAGTCCTCCAAACTACTCCATAATAAGAAAAGACAGGCGCAAAAGGTGGAGGAGTAGCCCTTCTATATTCTTCCTCCCTAGTAGTCTCTCCCTACAACAAACCTATCCCACACTTTAACAACGCCGAACTTCTCCTTACCCTACTACAAATCAATGATCATAAATACATATGCATAGCTTCCCTTTATATCCCCCCAGGAGATAATATCTCCACTCTCGAACTTATCCTTTCCTGGCTATCCAGTAACATTAGTAATGAAACCATAATCCTAGGAGATGTAAACATTAACTGGGCCCTTATCCAGTCTCCTTCAAACCCCATTAACATCACCCTCTACAATTTCTCACAACTCATCACTTTGGTAACTCACCCAGCCAAAAACCCCTCCAATGGGAGTATATTGGACTGGATTCTAGTCTCCCATCCTCACTATTTCACCAACAGTGGCACTCTTCCTGACCCACTTGGTGACCACATACCCACCTTTACCCAACGGCTTCCCACTATCCTTCAATGAACCCATAACTATATTACTATCCGTGACCAAAAAAACTTCAACCCAACAACCTTTTCTAACTCACTACAAGCAATTAATTGGAATTGTTTAAAAACACTACCTCTAGACAATGCAGACTCATACTTCAACTCAACATTCTTGAAATTACTAGACTCCCAAGCTCCCTTACGGACAAAGAGAATAAAAACTAAATCAGCCCCATGGCTCTCCAAAAGTACTCTCACTACCATGAGACAGAGAGACAAAGTCTGGGCACGCTACCAAAACATAAGACAACTCCACTCCTTGAATATAAAATGCTCCAAAATAAAGTAAAAACTCATTACTTATGATCGTAAAAACTATTTCTCTACACTCCAAAACCATAACAAAACAACCCTCAAAAAATCTGGAAAGGGATCTCTACTCTCCTCCACCCCAGCAAACCAGATACTCCTACCCCAGACCCAAATTCTACAGAACTTGATTTAGCCACCCAATTTAATTCTTTCTTTATTGACTCTATTTCCAAATTGACCTCCTCGTTCTCCAACTCCTCCCTATCATCCAATACCCCCTCACCCACCCCCACTGTCTCTACTTCTTCACCCTACTCCCCACCCACTAACTCCACTACCCCCTCTTCTACACATATTCTATCCTCATTACCACCACCCTATAACCCCCCCCCGACTGCACTCACTTCTCTCTAAACCCCATACCTACATCTACTATTAGGAAACTCCTTCAGAAATTGAAACCATGTACCAATGCTCCTGACAATATCCCTTCTTACTTTCTCAGTATAGCTGCTGAAACACTTGCCTACCCCATTAGCATCTTAATTAACCGCTCCCTACAAGAATGCACAGTTCCCCAAATTTGGAAACAAGCCTTTATTATACCACTACACAAAGGTGGTAACAATAATAACATTACTAATTTCCGTCCCATAGCCATCCTATCCCCCATTTCAAAAATCCTTGAAAAATGTGTGCAACTTCAACTCCTACCCCATCTCATAGACAACAATCTTATAACTCCCACACAGCACGGTTTCAGACCCAATCATAGCACTATGACTGCCCTCCTCTCCTTCCTTGAAATTGTAAATAAAGCCCGTGACTCGGGACAAATTGTTTCCACTTTACTCCTTGACCTTTCCAAAGCCTTCGATACCATCTCACACAGCCTGCTCTTAACTAAACTCTCCAAACTCTACCTATCCTCCTCCTCTTTGAACTGGTTCTCTAGTTATCTATCTAACAGATATCAAGCTGTAAAATGGAAAAAAGCCACTTCCTCTTTCCTTAGTACCCCTACAGGAGTTCCTCAAGGCTCCATACTGGGTCCTCTTCTCTTCAATATCTTTATTAACGACTTCCAAAAGTCAATCCCTTTCTCTAGCATCATCCAATATGCAGATGATTCAACTATCATCTGCTCTGCCTCTTCTATCACTACACTACAAAAACTTACTCAAGATGCCTTCTCTTCCACAGAGCAATGGATGCTAAGCAATCATCTAGCTCTTAATGCTACCAAGACCAAACTATTGTTATTCACTCCTTCCAAAGTCACTCCTCCCGACATGAATACATTCTTAATTACTAGCCAAAACAACTCACCTCTCGAAATAGTGTCAGAGACCAAACTACTTGGGGTCCAAATCGACAACCAACTTAAATTTAACTCCCACCTGCAAACAAACATCAAAAAAACACATCAAAAACTTGGCATGCTTTATAGACAGAATGCCTACCTCACATCCACCACCAAAATCACTCTCTCTACTTCCTTCCTTATCCCCTCCCTTCTCTATGGCGCCCCACTACTAACTAATATTCAGTCCTTGTTAAAAAAACAGCTTACCTCCTGCTATAACAAAATTGCAAAATTTGCCACCAGCCATAGGTCTTCCGCTCATCACTGTCTCTCCCTCCATAAACTAAAATGGCTAGAACTTCCTAATCAACTAACTTACACTCAACTAACTCTAGCCCATAAGCTTATTCTAAACCCCTCCCTCTGTCCCTCCCTTTCCTCTGCTTTTAAAATGCACCTACCTAACAGAGTTCTAAGGTCTAATAATCAAAATCTGCTAGAAGTGCATAAACCTACTCATCCCCCAGGCAAAAACCTTCTTTCCTTCAGCCTTGCTCGCCTCTGGAACTCCCTTCCACCAAGCATCCGCACCACCTCTAACCACTCTACCTTCAAAAATTCTCTTTTCCTACACCTAGCATCACAGTGGGAATGCTCTTGCTCCCACCCCACATAACTTACTCTACTTAATGTCCTTCTATATCATATCCTACTTTATTTAGCTACTATGCTTGTTCTCTAATCTGTATTAATGTTTCATTTTTTTTCTATTATTAGCATGTGTTTTCTCATTGTATTAACTGTTATACAGCTATTCTATATCTGATTAGTTTTACTTTTATTCTGCCTACATTGTATTAATAACTCTCTGTACCTAGATTGTCACTGCCAAATGTTGAATGTACATTTTGTTTTTTGTTCTTTTTCTTTTGGAGCTTTTCTCCCCAGGACTCCATTGAAAACGGGTTCTTTATTGGCCCAATGGACTATCCTGGTAAACCAACTGCAATAAATAAATAAAATAAATAAGTACAGTTACAGTACTACCAGCACACCACACTACTTGTTGATAGCAAACACCTAAGTAACATATGTGCACATTCATCAATATAGGTGGCATACTGCTGTACCACACTATACATGTTGCTAGATATGCACTTATATCCTGTAACGTACATATGACCCAGGCCAAGTTGCAGGCATACCCACACACACATCATACATACCTACAAGACACAAAGGTATGGCATCCCAGATGAGCTTTACCTGTGTACCATTACTGTGTGTCAGCACTTACAAAACCTACTGCCTGAGGTATGTACTGTGTGTGGACTACAGGTAACAAACAAAACAGTGTTTCAAAGCAATGTGGATATACACCATACTGTGCTGTTTATGCCTACAGCTTTAGGTAGTACTATAGTACATACAGGATTTGTATTCACTAGTGTCAACAATCAATGCGCATACATGTACCGCTTTAGCCTACAATGGCACACTCCAGTCAACACCATGGGACTATGTCACACCGTATGCCATACTGCTTTTGCTGCCTAGCAATAGCATACATATATTTTGCGGGGATCACAGCTAGAACACTACATACCATGATACAAGCATTTACCCACTAGGCTATCACACATATACACAACATTGACACATTCACCTACACATTCACCATCACACTCAGTCAACCTCACATAGCAATTAATGCAACATGTACATGCGTGTGTGTATCAGGTCATAGGTAGCTCATAGGCTATTAGGCGTAGGGCCTATAGAAGCCTATCCATATGGTACCCTGCCCTTCAACACCCATGTAATTTGACTTCATGTACCCCTGTCATGCAGAGCCACAGAGGTGATTCCCGGGTTGTATTTCCTATGTCACATCCATTCATCATGTTTATTTATGACGACTGCTAATGTGCTTTTGATAGGTAGTTAGTTTCAGGGTGTGGTATGTGTCTGAGATGAGCATGTACCACTCCAGCATGTTATGCTTTTTGACATTACAATGTTTAGATCAGTATAGTGTGTAGCTTGTAGGGATTTGGATCTGTTGACATGGAGCATGTCCAACAGCTGTGGGTTTGGCATAACTTTGTATGTTAGGCAGAGGTTGGCTCTGGGTGTGCGGTATGCAACACAGTGTAGCTGTGGTTTTGTAAGACAGTCTGCTTAGGGCATCTGTTTGAGTCTGGTAATACTCTTTGTGGTGTTTGTGCCTGGCATCTACAGTTGCTGTAGATGTCTTCTGAGGTACATACCAAAATGCCCATTGTACTCTATGATGGGTGTTATGACTGATGAGTAGAGTGGAACACTGACCTCTCATTCCATGTATGACACACCTTTTGTGATGACATGTGGACCGCACATGGTTTACATGACCAGTGTGGCACTGTGATTGTCAAAAGGGACACTACTGTCCACCTGTGTCCCGTGATCTCTTATCACAGTTTTGGTGTGGAGTAGACTACCACCTATGTGGTAGTTAATGGGTACAGGGTTTTGAACAAAAGGGATGGCAATACATTTACAACGTTGAGCTTGAGCGTACATATAAACATCCATTGGTGTACATACAGATTTGCATGTAGGCACATATACAGTCCACCTTTCATGGTGGGAATATCAATTATGCAAGGGTTGAGAGAGATACAGTTATGCAACAATTTTGCACAGTCTTGTGCAGAATACATTGAGGGTATTCTCAGGCCATGTATCTTTAGCAGGACTCCCTGTCTGGAAGACTAAAAACTTAAAATATCATACCCACAGCATTTAAACACCACATGACATATACCAGCACTGTATACTATTTTGTTTGCCACACACTACAACCTACATGAAAATATGCACATAACAACCTCCACCAACATATATATGTCCACCCTTCACAGACAGTTGCAGTATGTACCTTGCTCTATGCACATGTTAAGATGCTAATATATCTGACACATAACTATCTCTACATATGTGTGTGCCATACACTCACAAGGTACACACTGTTGTATGTCTGTAGACCTCACGGATGACCTGTTGGGCCTTGCTACAACATGAACAGTTGTCACATGTGTGCATGGCAGTAATATTACAGGGAGTATTTATAGCTGCTTACGCTACATTACTATACTAGCCTGGTACAGCAGTTGCCAGTGCTAAGCTACACATTATATGACTATCATGCATGTGTTACTCTGTCACATCCATGTTTATATAGCTGTTTGCACTACTCCCCCAGACAGCCATTATACACAGTACTGTACAGAACATAGATGACATGATTGGATGTTTGACATTAAATGCTGAGCTACATATGTCACAGCTATGTCCCACTGCACACAGCTACACACTAATTTGTCCATGGCAGTAGTCATGCATGGCATCAGTGCATACATACCTACTGCAGCCACATATGCATGTTTCAAAGTATTTACAGTACTCTTCATAAACATCTACTACTTGCCGGTGATCACATTTCTGTCACATACCTGTTTGTCACTTTCAGGTCCGTCTGTTTTTTTTTTTGGCCAATTTTTTTTTTTGGTGTTGCCTAAGTAGAGTTAGCTTCTACTTAATTCCCTTTCTGTTTTAATTAAGTTTTTTTTTTTACTTAATTAATTTTTTTGGTGGATGATTCACTAGAGTATCCTTACTCAAGTAAACATTTGCATTATTAAGTAATAACTCCTGGAAAACTCAGACACAAGTTCTGTGTAGCTGTATCAGGTGCAATGTAATGATTGCATGTGGGGATAGCAAGTACAGTCTGCTTTTATAGGTATCAGCACATGTGCATGTGATGACCTCTGCACCAATTGGTGCACAGCATTTGGTAAATGCATACAGCCTGCTGTGAGAAATTGCAGTACTCACTGTCATAGCAACCCAATGGTATAAAATGCTAGGTTTTGTAGGCATAGCCCTTTCAGATTTACAGAGTGGGGCCCATGCTTGTTTGCTGTGTACACTGTTGTTTCCGTCAGAAGGTTTATATATTTCTTATATCTGAAGCTAGAGGTGTAGACAGTGATGTACTTGTTGTACTCAGACCTGACTGTTGCCACTTCCAGTACAGAGCTATCAGTGCAGTGTTTAAGTCACCCCTACAAATGCTTACACAAGATATATGTGAGCATGTAGTTTCAGTTCTACTTATGTAATTGACTGCCATACAAAAGTAGTTATTGAGAAGTATTTGTTTGACACATGAACTGTTTGTGGACTGTTATACTGTGCATATTGATGTACTCACTTCTGCAGGGTTTGTGTACTTTTTATAGTTGACATTAGCACAGGAGTCTCAGGTAAACTGGACAATTCCACTACTGAGTATGCCTACCTACATCCTTGGTTGACCCTAACCACATGTATATTTAAAATATGGGGGGGATGCAGACATACAGAGAGCATTACGTCTTATTGTGTGAGTGTTATCTTACTGGATGCAATGGATTGGTGTGCACCTGTTGGTTTATCAAGGCAGGTGGTCTGTCTGCATAGGTCCCAACTGTGAACCTATCCAGATGGACAGATGGTAACCTGTTATTCTTTGTCTGTGCAACCCACATGTGTTTTCAGCACTGGTACAATGCCATTGATACAGTCAGTTGCTACCAGTACATGGCTAGATCCTTTGGTATTTCTGTGTTGTACTCCTACATAAGGGTATGCTTGTTGTAGTCCGCACAAAGCTGTTTCCAGAGTGTGTAACAGCAGATGAGCTGATATGCCTATGTGTTTGTGCCTATGAAACACTCAGATACATATTTGTTTGGAGTCAGGGATAGGTAGTTAAATGTGAGGTACACCTTCCAAATAATAGAGACAGTAAGTTTAGACTTGAGTGAAGCAGTGCATGTGGATTTGTACTCCTTTTATGAAGTACAAGCGGTGTCTACTGTTATTATTTTGATTATTCATTGTGAACTACAACACCTCTCTGACTGACGTCAGTACTTTTCAGAGGGATTCAGAGGGACACATCTAAAATATGTTTCACAATCAGGAAGTATGACCTCTGCCCTAATCAGATATGCCAGTGTTTGCCCTGCTATGATACTGTGTGGGGGTTGTAATGTGCCTCAGTAACATTATTTGCTGCTAGTATGGGTGCTTCTCTTATCACAGACATGTAATGCAATTCCACAACAATTGCTGGTAAAGATCCACAGAACAAGCTTTGTGTTATGACCTTCATATTTTTCCTTTACATTCACGCATTGTTTTGCATGATATATTTATTTCAGTACCAAGTTATTGTATATCTGCTGTGGCTTAGTGGTACTTCATGCAGTCAAGTGTGTCCAAGGTTTGGGGTTCGCGACTGCCAGAGGTGTTTTATTTTGCTGCTAACCAGAACAAGGGCCCTGACATACAGAGTGATTAAGGCACTTTTAAGCAGTTGTAAGCGGGTTTGTGTGACGCTTAGCAATACTTAGCTAAGTGCACACATGCGCACACTCACTCAAACCTGCTGACTACTGCTTAAAAGTGCTTACTCCCACTAACCCCCATGCTAATTTCTTTTAAAGAAAAGAAAATGGGAAGATGGGAAAGTGGTGAAAAAGGGGGCACAAAGAGGGAAAGACAATAGGGAAACCAGCTCGGGATGTGCAGGATGGGTGTGGGGAAGGTCCATAGCTGCCCATTTCTTTACCAGCAACAGCTGTGCATATGTTGCAAACTTAGAGTGGAATTTGAAACCTTCCACCCCTGAGAGAGGGAGGAGGACAACAAAGTATGTTGTACTGCCAATTCTAATTATCAGTTTACATGTCCAGCAGACAGGTGTGCGAAATGGGCAGCTATGTATGGGGTGTAATTTTTTTGTGGGTACAGATTGCCCTTTTTTTTTCAGGTGAGAGTGAAATGTGAGGTAGAGGAAGTAGGTATATTTGGGAAGGTAGGTTGGGGAGGTAAACAGACAAGACAAACAAGACACATTCAGGGGCAGAGTATGACACATGGGGTGGGTGAAAATTGACGAGGATGGATGTTTGGAAATCGCAAGCCCATGAGCCCACAGATGGCAACAGTGGGACTGAGATCCCCACCCATGGGCAGTCACCACTGAACCTTCACAGACCCGAGGGTCGCTGTGCTGGGGGCTGTGTAGGAGAGGCAGGCTCACCCATGAGTCACGTCACTCTCGCCTCGAGCTGGCATAGGGGATCAGCGACTAAACGCTGCATCTCCCTATGCACCACAACCCGGACCTTTTGGAAGGTGACAGGTGGCCCTTCTCCGCCCACGCTTGCAGGGGGGATGAGCCCCATCACCTGCAGCGCTTCCACCTGAAGGTGGCACAGGACCAACGGAGGAGGGTAGCCAGGGCTGGGCACTAGACCTGCTGGTGCCAGGTGCAATCACCAGCTGAGGAGGGACAGGTGGGTCCGCTGGGACTGGCCTTCCCATACATTCTGTGATTAGGTGTGTTTAATTACAACATAGACAACAGCATTCCAAATTAGTTGTAACAGCATGCAGTAATATTCCCATTAACACAATGCACCAGGGTTACAACAGTTGAACAGCAAACATAACACATGCATATATTGAACGACAGTGGACATTACAACAGCATGCAGGGATGATTGGTGGCAACAGGCCACCAAGATTGTGGTGTTTGAACAGGGCACATGCATCAAAGTAAATGCAGATTTTTATAGAACAATAGGACATATGTCTCAACAAATGTTTTGAGATTAGACATACCCATTGAGGTGTGGAATTGCATTAATTATGCACATGGAGTAAGATGTAAAAAGAAACCTCCATTAACATCGTATTAGTACTTTTACTCTACACTACATTCCTATTGACTGCACATGTATATCCCCTACATGTATTATTACACAAGGCAACATGCATTAGATTGTGTAATGGGTTTGGCTAGTTCATTATATATCTGACCTATATCTGACATACTAATTGTCCAAGATGCAGATGTTACTGCTACATAGTTGTATTTTATTTTTATATTTATGTATCTACATATCTGGATGTGTCCATGTGATATTTTCAGTTAATTTTCTACAGAACCCTACATTTCATGTAGCACACTCACATTTCTGTGGAACACCTTGGCAAGCTACTCGTCTGCCAGATTTACCTATACATGACAGCCATTTACCAACTGTTGAGGACTGTTATATGCTTCACAGCTACTGGCACTTCCTTCATCCACTTTATATGGGACTGCACATCTGTGGGTTGACAGCACTTAATACAACAGTACTATTTATTTAATGCAAGGGTACAACAACATTTCAAAGTAAGTGACACAGACACAGTCCACGTATTATACCTTTATTAATTACATTAAACACTCTTTTCTACAGGCTCTCTCCTTTAGTTGATATTACAGTGCATATGGAAGACCTATTCAGGACATATTATACCTTTATTGATAGGTTACAACACTCTTTTTCAGGCTCGCTCACTTATTTTATATGACAGTACATGCAGAGATAGTATTCAAGACTTATTTTACCTTTATTAATGGGTTACTACACTCTATTTCTGGCTGTCTGATTTATGTTATATAACAGTACATGCAGAGTATTTATTCAGGGCATTTTATAGCTGTATTATTGGGCTACAACACTTTTTTATGCTCTCTCACATATATTATATAACAATACATGCAGAATAATTACTAACTTGCCTGGTGGTGCAGCCCTAGCAGCCTATCTGCATAGGCTTGCTGATTCGCAGCACTGACACCTGAAGCTGTGAAGTAAACAAAGGGATATTGAGACATACCTATTCATTATTTAGACTATATTAGCATGTCTTACATGCTGTATTCCATGGCTACCTACTTAGTAGTGGGGCATCTTGCATATGACGGGCCTCCTGGATCCATTGGTTCAGTAGGTCCTGCTTCCGTCTCTTCAGGTCCGCATGGTGGTGATGGAACTGCTCACCAGTCCGAGGGATGCCTGTGGCACTGGTGAGTTCATGAGCCAACCGGTTCCAAGCCACTGCCTTATACTCCATCCCTTGGAACTGGCCCTGCAGGAGTCGAGACTCATGACGATGGACTAGGAGCCAAACCATGTATTTTGACTCCTCGATGCCTCAGCATTGCACTCGAAAGCGAGTACCCTCTCCAGCACCAGACATTCTAACTGCAGATGGGAGCTACAATCAGTTATGGCGAGTATTCCCGCGTATGGAGGTTAAATATACTGCATTTCCCGCACTTTTTTTGTGATTGGCCGTTTTTTTAAATCTCGGCTGACTGCCGACCTGCTTAGCAATGGTTAATCTACCATTTATAAGTATATGTATGTTAACAGTGGATGTGTCCCCTAAGCTGTCATGGCTTAGTGGTTCATTACTTTGATTATAGTGCACAGTGTCCCGGGTTCGAAACTTGTTATTGCATTTTATTTTACTACTGTCTAGACAGGCTAGGGGGTGTGGCTGTGTTTAGGCAACTTTGCTCACCGTTGCTCCACGTTGCCCGACGTTGCTCCACATTGCCCTATGGGGCACTGGTTAGCAGTGCGCAGCTCCACGCAGACTTATTGCGCTGGGTGAAGCGCTGCTTAGCTGTGGGCAACTAGATTGCGCTGGGTAAAATGCTGCTTAGCTGTGGGCAACTACATTGCGCTGGGTAAAGCACTGCTTAACTACGGGCATTTATATGTCAAGATCCTTCTTACATTTCTATATATACATTTTGTTCACTGATACATAGGCCATTTCAATGCTTTTTAGTAAGATTTTAGTCATATATATGTCAGGAATTATTTCATATGCTAATTTAAAAAATAAAATTGAGAGGGGAGTGGTGGGACTCGAACCATGAATGGCTTCTCTTTGTGCAATGGCTCTACCACTACACAATTGCTATTTGGATTGATTTGCATAAACATTTGTTATTATGCTCTTCAATGTCGACATTGCTAACTCTAGCTAAGCTATGGGCACACCCACGTAAACACGCACAAATACGGGCAACTATATCGGGAATTAGAAAAAAAATGATAATTTACATCTTATAACTCTGCTGGGGGTTTACAATGTGAGGGAGTGTAGTGTTGGGTATGTTGACATTTGAGCGGACTCGCTCAAGTGTGTTGACATTTCACAATTCAGACACTTTCAGGGGCGTGGACCTTAGGACTACTCGGCAGTCAGACATGCCCCCTGCCTTCTTGCATGGTCCGTGTTAGACTTGGAGTGGAGTCAGCATGCCCTCATGAATATGCATGGCACACTGACGTCAGACCGTTCAACTTCAGTTTTCGAGTAAGACTTATTTAGTCTTACACGGAGGTTTCGTGAATCCGGGGGTGTATTTTAGGAAGAACTTGACTGTACAAATTTATGAGTTTTTAAATTTATGATAATTGGGGCCAGATTCCTTAAAGTTTATGGAATCCAGTGC
The DNA here is from genome assembly GCF_019279795.1 of Protopterus annectens. Taxonomy (NCBI): domain Eukaryota; kingdom Metazoa; phylum Chordata; order Ceratodontiformes; family Protopteridae; genus Protopterus; species Protopterus annectens. The sequence continues at coordinate 198,556,674 of NC_056741.1, forward strand.
ATTTCCATGATATTAGTGGAAAAGCTGCAGATAAGTCTGTAATATGTAAATATGCCTCAATCAACTTAAAATTTCTTGGCGTGTAACAGAGTTGAGCAGCAACATAGGAACACTGTCTAGTAGTCACAGCCACTTTATAACACATGAAAACTGTCTTATAAAGCTTGATGTACATTAACAAAGTTGCAGAAATTGTACTATCCCAATGTAAGCTGTATGACATTTCTAAGTAATACATATCTTCAACAATCTCTCAAATAAACTCAGATGTCTCCATAAGTAGTTTATTAATAAAATATACTTGCTTGCACCCTCAGATTCTGACAGAATCCATAACATTTTTAATAAAAAAATTTAAAGGCAAATGACAATCATGACCACATCACCACAGCTAACAGTAGCTAACAATGGATAAGGGACATGTGGAGAACACAGGTAATGCACACACCTAAGGAAAAAGGAGATAGAAAAGTAGAGGTGAGTTTTGGATGAAGAAGAAGGACACACAGCATGTTGGAACTGGAAAATCTTAGGGACAGTCAGATTGGCATGAGCAAAGTTTTTTTTTGTGGTCAGAATAGACCCCATTTTTTTGTTTTGTTTTGTTTTATAGAATAGAAATAAAGGGAAGGAGGAGGAGAACAGAAACACAGCAGGTATACACATACTGTGCAACTAATATCACAAGACTTGACAGACAAATGTCAGAAATAAACAGTAAGGAAAGGTAAGGTACACAGATGGCACATTCTACCACATGGGAAAGGAAATGTTGACAAACAGGTTGGGGATGCAAAACTGCAATGGTGAAATGCAGAAATACACATCTACCTATGCAATATTATGGCATGACATGTTACAAATTGAGTGTCAGTCATACCTGGATGTGTATGACTGATGGCAGTCATGTGCTGTAGGCTAATAAATAGGGGGTCAAAGTACACATTCCATAAATAATCCTAGTCTGTCAGCAGTTCATAGGTTCATAGGATGAAACTAGGTTATTGGGATGGAGGCCATTATAGTGTAGCAAAGAATTTCACCCATGTTCCCACAAAGTCAGCACCTGTTTCCCCTATCCAGCAGGGACACAGGTGGGATCCCAGGGGTGCATTTTCTGTTTCCCATCTAGTTGTCCAGGTTCTTTTTAAAGAGGGCTAATGAGGTACTCTGCTTGACATGGAGATGGAGCCTATTCCACAGATGGGGGGGAGTCTTTGGGACACAAATCTATCCCACCAAGAAGTTCTATTAATGTCACAGACTTGGTTGAGGCCTTGCATGCAGGTTGTGTGAGTGGAGTTTGCTTTATGTATATGCAGCAACTCCATCAAGGTTGGGTCTGAGATGGTCCTGTATGCCAGACACAGGTCACCTCTGAGCAGTCTGTACAAGACTGAGTAGAGGGGCAGGACTTTTAGCCTATCTGTATAGGATAGGTGTTTGAGACCCTAGATTTTCCTGCTCTGGAACCTCTGTGTTCTCTCCAACTGCTGCATGTGCTTGGCCAGGTACATGCCGGAGGGTGCGTTGTACTAGATAATGAGTCTGATAAGGGAAGAGTACAGAGTTGTATTGATTGCCTTGTTCCTAGATGAAACATCCTTACTTATGAGGTCGGCCATGTAGAAAGCCTTCCATGCAGTGAAGACAACATGGTGGTCAAAGGTCAGGCTGCTATCAACCTGGGTGCCCAAGTCCCACACAACTGACTGCATGCTTAGTACATTGTTATTAATGTGATAATTAGTGGGGATGCCATTTTCCCCAAAGGGGATAATTATACATTTCTTGGCATTCAGTTTGAAGACATGCTTCTGGCACCAGTCATTAGTTTGGGTAAGGCCCTCTTATAGGATGTTCACATCACTATGGGAATTTGTGGCAGTTCCCAGCTTGCAGTCAGCTACAATCTTGGTCAGCCAAAGACCACTAGTTTTGGCTTGTACCTCAGAAAAGTATATCCCAAACTGTAGATGGCATTAGACTGACCCTTGGGGTATGTGGCTTGTTACGGGTCTACTACTAGAGGTTGCTTCCCCAATTTTAACTGAGTGGGTTATATCAGTGAGCCAGTTAGCTACCCATCTGGTAATATATGGGTTGATGCCTAGCTGGGAGAGTTTATCTATTATGCCCAAGTGGGGAATAGTGTCAAAGGCTTAGTCTAGGTCAAGGTAGGAGGTGTACACTGTCTTCCTCTCATCCATGCTTTGGTGACTGTTTCAAAGGAGGCGACCAAGTTTAACAAGCATGATCTCCTTTTGTCAAAACCAAACTGTGTGGGATTAAGCGTTTGAAGGTTGCCAATCTCCTTGTTTATAAGGTCCATAATAATCCATTCCATGGCTTTGCAGATCAAGCTAGTTAGGATGAGGGGCCTATAATTGCCTGGATCAGCGGATACTCCACCTTTGTGTAAAGGGATGACAGTGGCTGTCCTCCATTCTGCTGGGATGAAGCTGGTGCACAATATCTGGTTGAATAGGGTGCCTAGTGGTGGTAAGGGCTCTTGCCCGAGTTCATGTAGGACACAGCCAGGGATATTTTTGGGTCCCAGGGACGCTGTATTTTTTGCCTTTGAAAGGGCATTAATGACCTGCTCCCTGGTGTTGAGGGAAGGGGGGCAGGTGCTGGGGATGTCCTGGTGGGGGTGTCGACCAGCTGATCCAATGCATTAGCACTGACAAAGTTATCTCTGGGCATTTGTGTTTGAGCTAGACTAGGTCTTCCACTCCATGGCCGGGTAGTTAAAGTCCCAAAGGATCAGGGTAGAGGGTTGAATCTTGATGGATTCAAGTAAGTCCAGATAGGTGGAGTGGGCCTCCTGAGTCATGGTTAGGGGTCTGTAGCTACCTATGATTTGAATAGGTGTTTTGTCAACAGTTAACTGCACCTGGAGTGTCTCCAGTGTGTCATACTGTTTGACCAGCCTGGAGGTGTGTATGTCTTTGATAAATATTGAAACTCCACCTCCTTTGGCTTTGTAGCCCTCCATTTGGGGTTTGAAAGTATGGTAGGACAAGTAACCTAGTAAGACTGGGCTGCTCTCCACAGTTTTGAACCAGGTTTCAATGACTGCACAAATGTCAACATCATCCAGGCTGCAGAATGCTTGCAATGAGTGCAGTTTCATACTAAGACTCCTGGTGTTTAGCAGCATGACCTTTAAATTTAATTTATAAGTATTTTTCATATTGGTAATTTTGTCCTTATGACTGCCTAAAAAAGGCACTATGGGGGAAGCAAGAGCCTTTGCCATAAGCCTGAAGCCCAGGGGTGACAGATGACGGCCATCTCTGGCAAAGCATCATGGTCTGTCAGTCATGTCCTCCCAGGCTGTGAGGTACTGAATATCTTTGGAATGACACCAGAAACTAAGCCGATTGTTAAAGTCAATCATTTTCTATTTGTATTGAGGCATCATTCTGGGTGACAGTAGGATGCAGCTTAAGGCTAGGGACATACCTGCCTGGGACACATACTCAGTGAGCTCAGTCATGTCTCTCTTCATATAGTCCAGAGAGGTACATCTCAAGTCATTCACACCAATATAGACTATGACTGAGTCATAACAGTACCTGTTGATGAGAGACTTGAGTGCATGCATGATATGATGGATTCTAGTACATGGCAAGCAACTTACTATAACTTTCTCCTTGTCTAGCCTGGTGAGGGGCACATCTTCGTGTCTCATGATAGAGTCTCCTATGACTAGTGTGTTGGGTTTGTGGCTGAACCTTAGATAATGTGAGACACAGCCATGTGTGTACTGTATGTGGTGCTTGGTGCTGTGGGTTGTGATGTGTATATGTGTTTTTGCCTCAGAGGTTTCTTTTGTTTAGTTATGTTTTTGTTGAGAATCTCTGCATATGTGGGAGTGTGTTGTATAGGTATGGATGTACTGGCTTGTTAGTGAGACAGCAGGGATTCTAGGTTCTTAATGTAATTGCATCTCTCACATATTGTGTTCCTAGGTGGTAGTAGCAGAGGGCTATCCATGTACATGAAGCAGTTGCTACACTGTCACAGGATGCACATATCAACCAGAATAACAGGAGAAACCATAGGAAATTGTCTGTCGATGGTTGTCAGAATCTGTGAAAGAGAGGTCAGGGATAGTAGAGTGCATCATACTGAGGAGAGTACCTATAAGTGTGATTAGGGCTAGATAAAATCAATACAGTAGCACCAAGAGAGGGCCTCACTTACACAGGAGTGCTGGTAAGTGAACAAATGCAGCGGAGATACCTCGCAAATGGTTAAAACAGTGCAGTGGCAGTATGCAATGGGCAAACAAGAGCAAACCTATGGAAACCTGGGGTTTATATACCACAAAAATGAAAGTAAAATAGAAACACTGGAATTAACTAATCAACCCTTGTCCCTGAGCTCTAAGCTAAACACCCTATGGCAGGCCAGTTCCAAACAGTTCACTTACTCCCACTAAGTGCAGGTAAGCCCCAGCCAACACAAGATGGCATAGCAGGAAACACAGTAAACACAGAAATCACACAAGCAGATCTGGATACAGAAAAACCTGTAACCAGACTATACTAAAGACACTTAAACTCTGTTTAGGTTGGTTTAACACAGGAGAACAGATACAGACTTAAATATAACAACAGAACAGTTCATACTCAGTTAATTAAACAATGCGAGTGTAAGACAAGCAGCAGCACAGATGAGCAAATGCAGCCCATGAAATGCTGGTGGATACCAGCAGAGGACAGAAAAGAACCTCCAGCTATGCATATGAAAGAAAAACATCCAAGCATATTGCCAGCCATCAGTACTGTAGCAAACTAGCTGCTACTTACACAAGTAGGTATACATAACGCAGACAGATGGGGAATGTAATGCATATGTCACAAACATATGCCATGTCAAAGACAATACACAGGTATAGATGTATATGTATGACCTCCATGGCCTAATAGAAAACTATCAGAAAGCTATGTCAATATACATACACATCAATGACATGCAATAATATACATAAAGAAACCTAAGATTAATGCTATATAACAACTGTCAGGTTCTGCAGATGAAGTTTGACAAATTACACTGGTTAATATGTAACAAACAAGAATAAAAAGAATAAGGAAATATTGCAAACCATATCCAGCAACTTGTGCACATATGTTCTGCATCTGTTTAATGCCCATTGGGTTGGCACAAGATGACATTCTAATAAAGCAGCTACCTGAAAATGGACTACAGTTTCATGAAAGGTGAACATATACCATGCATATGTACAAGATATAAGACATACCTATAATGGTGGAAGGGAGGTGGACAACATGGGCCCACATCAAGGAAGACATGGAAGAAAGGCTATGTAGGCAAATTATAAAGCAGGACACCAGTATGTAAGTGGACACATTGCAAATGCATGAGTACACTACATAGGGCGGTGTTGAAGTCAACCCAAACTACATTCAAGTAGTTGGCCAATCTATGTAACACGGTAGACTGCATTGCCAACATCAACAAAAATGGCCATATTTGAATCATACACACAAATTATTGTGCAGTCATCTAACAGCAAGAAGCATAGGTAAGCTAGGAATTCATATCACATACCATATACACACACACACATATATATATATATATATATATATATATATATATATATATATATATATATATATATATATATATATATATATATATATATATATATATATATATATATATATATATATATATATATATATATCTACTGTAATGCCAATGTAAAAGAACATGTGAAAAAAAACACTTGCATTTAAATTTCACTGACTATGGGTATGACTCAGAGGACAGTTCTGTAAACAACATTACAGCAGACTAACATGAAGTCAGTGACTGCTCACAGTCCCAAGGTTCAATGGTGTTTTTGTACTAATGGCAATATGTGGAGAGACATGTACATAAATCAGTGCATATGCACACAATTTGTCAAAATATGCACATTTATGTGAATAAGGAATGCATGCAGAAATGTAACATAGGCCAAAGCAGGCATACTGCAATGTTACTGTATAAATCAGCATTACCACAGTGTATACATGAAGGGTATAGTGGTGGTCTATGCATTCAATAGAGTAGGACTACCCATATATATAAAAGTCACATATATATAATCCAACATAGCATCATCATTGCCAATACATGCCACACAATACCAGTATGCCAGTGTGGCAGTATAAATGTCATACAAAGCATAGGGGCAGGGACACGTAATATGTGCCATGCATCCACTGCAACATAATGCTAAATGTTACACATCTGCAGTGTACATTTGGCTGTGTATCACATAAGCATGGCTGCAAAATGCTAGGCATGCACAAGTGTGCATGTACAGTCCAGTCATTTATAATGCAAACAACATGGTGGCAGCATTACACAAGTGGATCATGCAGACAATACTTAAGGTCTCAAGGGCCTGTCTAATCATTAATGATCTTCCAAGCTATTTCCCTGAATGCGTCCCACATAGCTCGTGCCATATCTTGGAAAAAATTCCCTTTCCTCTTCTCTGTCTGAAAGACATTAGTCATCACCTCCTGGATCTGTTCCCGATAATCATGTTGTGGTAGTGCTGGGAGGTGTGCCCTCCAGGGTACAGCAGGGATGATGGCACATGCAGGTCCAGCTTCCTCATCATCATCATGATCTCCATCATGATCTAGACTTGGGCAGTGGTCTGGCATGTGCTCATCTTGGGTTCTAACTGATGAGTACCATACCTTTCAACTGTAAAGATTTTTGCAGAATGTCCAGGTTTTTGCCTCATATTTTTGGTCCATTTTTCATAAAATTGTGGTAGTTTGGCAAATTAGTGGCAAATCATTAAAGGCTGAAGTTAGAAAATAATGACAGACTTTTTGCTTTAAGACTACATGCCATTCAGAAAATTCATGCTAATGCAAAACCTATTGTTCTATCAACTATCTAAGTTTGTAAGAGCAATATTTAATAATTGTACCAATTTTGGGGCCTTTGTCCTACTTTTATTTATAGCTTTGTCCAGATTTCTTGCTCTAAGAGGTATGGTGACTGCCCATGAGTCTCATGCTCTGTAAAGGTGAATCACAATACAAGAAAGTGCATAATATGTATACAAACAACATTACAGCAGACTAACATGAAGTCAGTGACTGCTCACAGTCCCAAGGTTCAATGGTGTTGTTGTACTAATGGCAATATTTATTATTTATTTATTTTATTTATTTTATTTTACATTTGTTAACCGGGAGAGTCCGACTGGATACATGGCCATTTTCAGCGGAGGCCCGGGGAGAAAAGCTCCAAGTACATAACAGACATATGAACATTGTTAATGCAAAAAAGGAAGATAGTTGAGTTCTAAATACAATATAAAGATACATCACATCTTGGGAAAAAAACAACAGCAGCATATAAAAAAAAACATAGGTCAGTTACAAAGCGAGGGCACCTTGTTAAAAAGCGGTTAAGGATAGTGAGGTAAGAGAAGGGTAAATGATAGTGGTTAATCAGGTTTGGAACAGGGACATTGCCAGAGAGTATTGACATGGGGTTTAAGCTTTTTTTTGAATTGTAGGAGTGAGGGTTCTGAGGTGAGCATGGTCGTAGGGAGTTCCACATTTTACCTACAAAGTTTGAGAATAGAGAATCCCCAGCAGAATTATTGGCTTTGGTAGTTTGAGCTAAGATCTTATTGGAGGAGCGTAGATTGCAGGTTAATATAGGGGTGAATGATGTTTTCAGAGCTGGTGTTTTCTCTGGGTGATACAGTATCTGGTGAGCCGTTTGAGTTGGTTGAAATGGAGTTGGCTGGAAAACTCTAACCACCCTAGTTGCTTCAAGTTGGTGCAGTGGTGCGTTCTAAAGGTGGAATTTGTGGCAAATCTAGCTATGTGATTGTAACAAGAAGCAAGTTTGTTAAGGGTTGTCTTGTTTAGGTTTGTAAAGAGGGGAGGCATAGAAAAGAGTTGATAGTAGGTGTGTGCTGGCAATTGTAATTTTAGCGTGAGGAGTGAGAAAGTGTTTTACTTTATAGAGAGCCAAGCTTTTTATTGACGGTTTTGATGGTAAGATTGAAATGGGTGTCAAATTTAAGGGAGTTATCAATGGTAACACCTAATAGCTTTGTGTGAGCTTCTGGTGATATAGTGATTCCATTGGAGGATGTAATAGAGAAGGTGGGGAAGAGTCTTGTTAGTGGGTGAGAAAGCAAGTAGTTTTGTTTGTTGGGGTTGAGAACTAGTTGTCGACTTGAGAACCATTTTCTATTAGGTTGAAGGTGTCTTGGGTTGAAGCAGTGAGGTCTGCCAGGTTGGAGGCAGTGCTGATGATAGTCGAATCATCTGCATGTTGAATGCATGTGGCATGGGGGGTGATTGTGGGCAGGTCATTAACAAAGATGGTGAAGAGAAGAGGGCCAAGAATAGATCCTTGGGGAACTCCAAGTGTAACAGGTAGGCATGTTGATAATTTGTCCTGCCATAGAACAGCCTGTTGCCTATTGGACAGGTAGGATTGGAACCATTTCAGCGTGGAATTGCTGAGTGATAGTTTTTTTAATGTATGGAGGAGTTGAATGTGGTTCACCATATCAAAGGCCTTGGAGAGGTCTAAGAAAAGAGCAGATGATAGTTTATTATTGTTTCTGAAGTTATTGATGGTATTAGAAAGGATAGTAAGACTGATGTGGTACTGTGATTTGGCCTGAAGCCATGTTGGGAGTTAGCTAGAATTTTATTTTTGGTGAGGTGTTCCATCAGTTGTTTGTGGACACACTTTTCCATAATTTTGGCCAGGGTGAGAGTATAGCTATAGGTCTGTAGTTGGTTAGCTCTAGTGAGCTACCACCTTTATGGAGAGGAATAATGTGGGACATTTTCCATATGGAGGGGATGAAGGCTTCTGACAAGGTACGGTTTATGATTATGGAGACGGGATAGGAAATGGCCTCAGCTGCTTTTTGCAGAAACTCAGCTGGGAGAAGGTCAGCTGCTAGCTTAGTGGGTTTTATTTTTTTAAGAAGAGATGTTATAAAGGATATGGGTACTGGATCGAAGGTAAATAAATGATCTGATGTAGTTGTAGTATTCTGCTGGCATGGGTAGTGGAGTGGGCTGGTTGTTTGTTTGTATGTGGAGAGACATGTACATAAATCAGTGCATATGCACACAATTTGTCAAAATATGCACATTTATGTGAATAAGGAATGCATGCAGAAATGTAACATAGGCCAAAGCAGGCATACTGCATTGTTACTGTATAAATCAGCATTACCACAGTGTATACATGAAGGGTATAGTGGTGGTCTATGCATTCAATAGAGTAGGACTACCCATATATATAAAAGTCACATATATATAATCCAACATAGCATCATCATTGCCAATACATGCCACACAATACCAGTATGCCAGTGTGGCAGTATAAATGTCATACAAAGCATAGGGGCAAGGACACGTAATATGTGCCATGCATCCACTGCAACATAATGCTAAATGTTACACATCTGCAGTGTACATTTGGCTGTGTATCACATAAGCATGGCTGCAAAATGCTAGGCATGCACAAGTGTGCATGTACAGTCCAGTCATTTATAATGCAAACAACATGGTGGCAGCATTACACAAGTGGATCATGCAGACAATACTTAAGGTCTCAAGGGCCTGTCTAATCATTAATGATCTTCCAAGCTATTTCCCTGAATGCGTCCCACATAGCTTGTGCCATATCTTGGAAAAAATTCCCTTTTCTCTTCTCTGTCTGAAAGACATTAGTCATCACCTCCTGGATCTGTTCCCGATAATCATGTTGTGGTAGTGCTGGGAGGTGTGCCCTCCAGGGTACAGCAGGGATGATGGCACATGCAGGTCCAGCTTCCTCATCATCATCATGATCTCATTCATGATCTAGACTTGGGCAGTGGTCTGGCATGTGCTCATCTTGGGTTCTGACTGATGAGTACCATACCTTTCAACTGTAAAGATTTTTGCAGAATGTCCAGGTTTTTGCCTCATATTTTTGGTCCATTTTTCATAAAATTGTGGTAGTTTGGCAAATTAGTGGCAAATCATTAAAGACTGAAGTTAGAAAATAATGACAGACTTTTTGCTTTCAGACTACATGCCATTCAGAAAATTCATGCTAATGCAAAACCTATTGTTCTATCAACTATCTAAGTTTGTAAGAGCAATATTTAATAATTGTACCTATTTTGGGGCCTTTGTCCTACTTTTATTTATAGCTTTGTCCAGATTTCTTGCTCTAAGAGGTATGGTGACTGCCCATGGGTCTCATGCTCTGTAAAGGTGAATCACAATACAAGAAAGTGCATAATATGTATACATACAACTATATGAGTACATAAATTGCCTCCTGTGTCACAATGAGCAGACAGAAAAAAACTAAAAATATGGTATGTTCATACTTAGGTGTACCACCATATGTGAAGTAGGTCATTCATCAAAACCATAACAATGAAAACCACAGGTATATCAGGCCACACATTCCTGTGAAAATCAGGGCTGAGATTAAAAACAAATTGATTTGCACATATGTAATTTAACAGACATTAAGTACTATGCTGATGACATGTGATGTCTGCATATGAGAATAAAGGTGTATCAATATACATTGCAGGAGTCATTAAAATACCTTCTCACATTATATGGCCTAAAATGATTATGTAGAAGGAGTATTATAAAAACTAATGCTGCTAGCAGGTGAATATTCATGCACATGACACATTCCCTATATCCTACTACATATACTTATGGATGATTTTAGTACAGGCCCGTGTCATGCCTCCTGTATTTCATGTGAGCAGGTTACTCCAGGCCTTGCCATGGCATGCGTAACACAGCTTATCAGCGGAAATAGTGCCATTACCAGAATATCAGCCATCATCATGCATGACATACGTGCATACAGTCAGAACACTTACATATCATGACATCTGAAGAGAAGTATGCCATGTCACTGTGTATGCAGTACTGACATGTGTCTACCTTGCAAATCAACACTGCGAAAATAGCATCATAACACACGTACTGTGGCCAGCAGTACTTAACTTGATGTAAGAGCCACTCCATTAGCTTGCAGACTGTCTGAGGGAATATCACTATTTCCATGTTTCCTGTCTTGTGTGTATGCCTCGGGTATATATGATATAATTGAACTCTTAATTTATCGAACACCAAATCGTTGAACCCTAATTGTCAAACTACCTAGTCAGTGAATGACTTGATCATTGAAGTGGAATTCATTTAAAGATTTTACTTGGGCAACATTGTGAAACACTGTGAAAGGTAAACCTTTTTTAGTTTTTGCACGGGGGCTGTGCCCCTCACACTCCTTGCAAATTAAATATATCAACTCTGAGATTGCACTACAATGAGGCAATGTGTAAATCATGGCCAGTCAGCATGTCAGTCACATGTTTTTTTTCAGGATGGCCAAGAAAAAATTTTTGATGAAGTCCACTTCAATGATTAGGTCATTTGCTGAATAGGTGGTTCAACTATTAGGGTTCGATGACTAACAATGTGATATGTACCCTTGTACTTTATGTATTTTTGTTGGTGAGTGAATGTTAACTTTAACCCAGGTGACTGCACATGTAATTAGTCATGTGAACAACCACCAATTAACATACTAATATAATGAAGCTATACTGAGATGACAATCCAGTTGAAAATATAAAAGCTATATGCAAAAGAGTTGAGCAAGGCAACATGGCCATTGACTGATCCAAAATCAAATCTATGGAATGCAATACGACACCCTAGAAATAATGGACAATCATAAACACAGTAACAGCCTGTGACATATGAGTGCACAGGTTATGACCTACAAATAGTATGGTCTGTTTATTTATGCATCATTGCCCAACTGACATTTATTAGCAATCACTATGTATGACACGGCAAAATGCAAACAGCATGATAATGATTATGTAACAGATAGAAATGATAAACAGGAATGGCTATGTGCATAACTATCCCTAAACACAGGATACAAGTGTGGTGTAAAACAAACATCAAATGTATTGCACGTAGGTAGGAGGGACACCCATGTTGAACTAAAGTACTTGCCAGATATCATCTCCCAACAATAGTTTGAACTGTGAGACAGCAGACACCCAGTCAGTAGGTGAGTAGGTAGTCTATACACAACAGATTAGTTACTGATCACCACTTCCAGTACAAGCAACAAAGAAAGCATTATTAACTTGTGTTCAAACCATTACAATCAAAACCACTGTGACAGCTGCACATAACTGACTGTCCGTTAGTAATGTATAATTCAAAACATTACCTTTAGCAAACGTGGCTTGCTGCTAACTCAGACGTAAACATATTTTTTTATGAAATTCATATTGGTAATGACAGTGATTGTATGACTATTGCACTTAGCTTACAGATGCATGATAGGTGTTCCTGAATTAGAAGTAGTATGCCTGGTAATACTATGAAGATCAAATCTATTGTAGGTAAAAAAATGTGAAAAAGTAATCAACATACCTCTCTCCCTGCACTGCTCCTCCAGTCTGTGCATCCATTCAATGCACAGGGTATGATTCCTAGCCTAGTCCTCAATACAGACAGGTTTTATAAATTTTAAATTGATTAGTATTATAGAATTTTGAATGTTTTACACATACTCTTTTATTACACATTTAGAAAACTAGCAAATGCAGACTGGAGGATCTGAGATTCAAACATACAACGTTCAACTATAGTCATACTTGAGCCCTGACACCAACCTGCTTAGCTAATTCATCTTGCTTGCCGGAGATTGCATGGGAAAATGCAGTTAAACAAATTAGAGGAATGAATATACAGGGATGGGTAGTAATATGGATCGCAGCTTATGCTTTACAGTTGTTAAAATAAAGTACAATGTGTGGTATATTTACGAACAAATGCTTGCAATCATGAATGCATGTCAGCACAGTGGTCAAAACACAAAAATACAACTGTAAAATATCATACCTCAGATAAGTGAATACTGTTATGTAACGCATAACAAAAAAACTACAAATTCCTGTTCATCACATACACACAAATATATTTTAAGTGGGAGTGCAGAATATATACATATATTTTTTTGTTAAATTAGAACTTATACATTTAAAATAGCCATGATATCAGGGAATGTCCCTGTTCTTCATTCAAAGTGTATAGCTGACCATCTGTCTCCCTCCAAATATAGGTATGACAAGGGTGATGAATTGCAGTTAATAAAAAATGACAGACTTATAATTTAAATTCAATTGGCCAATGTTATAGTATTCCACATTCATTTTTCAGAACTATTACAATATGTTTAAAGCTTTACACATAAAACTGTAGCAAAACAGCTGCTGTTGGCAGAAAATAATAGATATCAGAAATATTCATAGAAATCTGACCAATTCATGCTATAGTGTGAGCAAAGTACCTGTAAATACCAACAAGCAGGTATGTGCACAAGCATTTCCAAACATTTCTAAAGACACGTTGATCAAAATGCAATGAGAGCTGTCCACTACAAGGATTTGAACCATCAGTAAGCTACAATATATGAACTCCTTGAAAACTGTAGTCGAGACATTAGAGAGAGAGAATAAGTACGTCGGTTTACTAGCTGGTGGTTCTTTTTTTCGTTACTGGCATTTAGTGGTCTTCCTACAATATATGAACATTGGCCTCTAGCTTTACAGGCTGAGATAATACACAACAAAATACCTTCCATCTTAAAGAAAAATCTACTATTGTATGTGTATATCCTCTGTCTCAGTTATAATTTGACCTGATGGTGGGATGGTCACTGTAGTAGAATGTATTGCTTGCTAAATACCCCCTCATTGTAGCCTCCTCTTATACTCATCACTATCTTAGGTTCATAGGATCATAGGGAGGTACTAGGCTATCTGCCCGAAGGCATTTATAAGCCTAGCCAGAATGTGTTAGCGTTTGCCGCCCCCTTAGATTAGTTCCCTGTGCCTCTGTCCAGCAGTCAAAGTGATCCCCGGGGTAAACTTTCTCTTTCCCATCCACTCATCAAGGTTTCTCTTGAAGAGTGTTAGTGAGGAGCTCTGCCTAATGTAGATTGGAATCTTGTTCCAAAACATGGGAAGTCTCTGTGACAGGAATCTATCCCTCCAGCACATCCTATTTATTGTTGTGGTGAGGTTTAGATCCCTAGAGCATGTGGCTTGAGGGGATAAGCTTTTCTTTAGGTGGATCATGTCGATCAGTTCTGGGTTGGACATGACCTTGTATATCAGGCAGAGAGTTTGTGCTGAACCTGTCTGCCAGGATGTTGGCAATATCAGTCGGTTCAGTGTATTTTGTACCATTCTGCACTAACTCCAAGCAGATCTGAGCATTGCCACTTAGATTCTTGACATAGCTAAAGAATGCCTTGTGGTTGTCTTTGGAGTCCTTAGCAATTTTTCTTTCAAAGCTCGCCTTGGATGATTTTATGAGGGATCATAGTTTCTTGCTGATACTGATCAGGGATGTCTTCCCTTCTTGGGATTTTACTCTTTTTGTGTACTAGTTTCCTCCTTCTATTGTATAACTTGTTTATGGCAGGAGTCCACCAGACTGGTTTTCTTTTCTTGGAGGAGTGAGTCTTGATTTTGCTTGGGATAGCACGACCCATGCATTCTTGTAAGTGCCCATAGAATGCATTAGTAAAGGATTTTGCAACTTGGACAATGGTATCCTTTAACATGGGGGCTTTGAAACTTTCCAACTCGGTCTTAAGTAATGTGAAGTTTGCTTTTCAAAAGTTTTTCATGGTGGTTTCCTTGTCTGGGGGTGGGGGCAGAATGTGGATATCCAAAGTGATTTGTTTATGGTCAGATCTAACCAGTGAGGGGTTGACCTCTGGTGTGGAGCACTGGTCGCCCATGTTGGTGATGACCAGGTCCAGTATGTTGTCACCTCTGGTGGGAGTGTTGACCAGTTGATCCAGGGCATTTGAGTTTATAAATTCTAGGAAATGCTGGGCAAGGGAGTTAG
Source organism: Protopterus annectens (assembly GCF_019279795.1). Lineage (NCBI taxonomy): Eukaryota > Metazoa > Chordata > Ceratodontiformes > Protopteridae > Protopterus > Protopterus annectens. The sequence goes on from NC_056741.1 coordinate 198,571,679, forward strand.
TACTTGAGTAGTTCTCCCAATTAATGTTTGGGTAATTGAAATCATCGAATATTAGGGTGTTTGGTAGGACCTTTATATTTCCCAGTCTTTCCAGAAATGCAGAATGGGGGATCTGGGACATGGTGGGTGATCTGTAGCAAGCTACAATTTGAATTGCAGTTTTGCCCATTGTTAGTTGCACGTGGATGATCACTGAAGCATCGTGCTGTGCGACTAACCTGGAGGTGTGGGTATCCTTGATGAATATGAATACAACCCCACCTTTTGTATTTCAGTCTGGGTTCTGTGGCCGAAATGTATGGTATGAGTTGTATCCTGGTAGTGCTGGGGTGCTCTCTGGAGCCTTAAACCAGGTTTCTGTTGCTGCACATATATTGATTTTCTCCATACTGAGGAGTGCCTTAAGTGCATGCATTTTGAGGTTTAGACTTCTGACATTGAGTAGCATTACCCTCAGTTTTTTGTTACTTGTGCTATTTATGGTGGTGGGTTTGTCTTTTGAGCCCTGCCTAAAAAAGGCACTATGGGGGAGGCAAGATCCTTGGCCAGTATTCGAAAGCCTAAGGGTGACAGGGGCAAGCCATCTCTAGTGAAGCAGCGTGGCTTGTCGAGCATGTCATCCCAGGCGGACAGACACTGGATCCCCTTTGAATGACACTAGAAACTTTGCCAATTGCTGAAATTAATATTTTTTTCTTTATACTGTGGTGTCATTCTTGGTGAGGGTAGGATGCTACTCAGGGTCAGGGTCATACTGGCCTGGGCTACAAGATCAGAGAGATCTTCCATGTCTCTTTTCATGTAGTCCAGGGAGGTATGGCTCAGATCATTCACACCAATATGGACAATGACAGAGTCATATTTGTACTTATTCTGGAGTCTCCTGAGTGCTTGTGGTTTTGTCATTGTGTGAATCTACAAGTTTCTGTTTTGGCGGTAGGTAACATAAAGCATGTGTGCATGATGGTGTGTTTTTTTGTCACCTGCCCTGGAAGTAGAGTTGTTGACGGATACATACCTATTCCCGTTGGATATCCAAACAATTTTCCTTTTGTAGGCTTGAACTGCTATGCCCAGATGGAGCATCCTCTTCAGCCCTGTGGAACGTCTTTGAAGATCATTTGAAACTGAATGCTGACTTCTGAAAACAGACTACCCTTTATGCAATAAAGACAAATATCAGCTTGGTGGTTCTTCACTTGCCATTTGTTATTTCAGAGTCATATTTATACTTGTTCTGGAGTGACCTGAGTGCTTGTGTTATGTGGCGGATCCTGGCATCCGACAGGCAGCTAACATTAACCTTCTCCTTATTCAGCCTAGTGAGTGGGACGTCAGTGTGCCTGACTATAGAGTCATCTATTACTAGTATGTTGGGTATGTTATTTTGCCTTAAGGGCTGTGATTGCATGGCACACTGGTTTTGTGAAGTATGTGCTTCATGATTTGTGTTGGTGGGTGGAGTTTGCTTGGCTGTCTGCTTTGGAGGTCTCTGTTGCTTTTGCAGATTTTTATTTAGAGCCTCTGAGTATATTTTCATGTATTTATGTGTGTTTTTTGCCTGTGCTAGTTTAATGGGTCTATGTGAGACTGGTGGTGTGATGCAAGTATTTTCCTTCTCCTCTTGACTGTCAGTTCCAGTCTTGGGTTGAGGGAGCTTAGCCTACAGTTTGGCTGTATAAATGCATCTCTCACATGTATTAGTGTTTGGTGGTAGGAGGAGAGCTTTGTCTGTGTACATGAAGCAGTTGTAACATTGCCTCAAAATGCCCAGATTCACCAGTTGGACTGGAGAGTACGCCTGAAACTGCCTTGGGACATGCCTGGATAGGTACAGTGAACTGTTTTACTGAATGGCTGGTAAGGCTGAATAAAGAGCCTTGTCTTCTGTACAGTATAGAAGGGTCTAGTGCTAGGGTTTATAAGTGCTTGCTATGAGTTTTGAGCAAGTGCTGGGCTGAGAAATGAATGGCTTGAGTGCTTAAGTTGAAAGTTTGTCTAATTCCAAGGGAATAGCAGGGAAATGAAAGAGATAGAAATTAGCCCAAAATGGCCAATAAAACTACTAATTTCTGGGGTGAAACCACTCTTCCAGGGATAGATAGGCTGCTCAAAGCTCCTCTCTCTCACAGGTGAACAGAAAAACTTCCTTCTATCCAGGTAAGGTATGGGCAAACACAGAGATTTGTAACACAGCCCTGAATTCAGCACTTAACCTGAAAACTGGACTATACTAGCTTAGAAAGGCAGGAAACAAGTCTATTTTTTTCAGAAAATAAAGCAGATAAAATCAAAAAAACTCTTTAAATGCACAGAAAAGGATACTTATTGTTATATATCTCAGATCAGAGTTGTAGTCAATGCCACTAGTAATAAAGTAGGAAGAAACACAAATACAGTAAAAGCAGATGAATAGAATGCAATTTATATATATATATATATATATATATATATATATATATATATATATATATATATATATATATATATATATATATAAAACAATAGAAAACGGACAACTGATTTAAACAAGTTACCCAATTAACCAGAAAAAAGTTCAAAACAGGGCCCTGCTCCAGCAGTCTTCAATCAGACAAGTTCTAACTGCACACTCCTGCTGCTAGGGTGCAGGGGAACCTTCTCCAAAAAAAGATGGCCTGGGTCAGTGCTCAAGTTATACAAACAAAGCTAGATTCAGCAGGCCTGAATCTGGTCTATGCTGCAGCAACAAGCTGCACCATTTTCAGAAAGAAACAGTTCAAATAAGCAGGCACAATAAACCTGTGACAAGAAATTCCCAGCTCAGAAGGGCAGAGTCCATCCTCACACAAGAATGCAGACCACACCTTCTTAATGTAAAAAAATGGCCCAAATTCCAAGTGCTTAAACCAGAACTAGTACACTTTACAACAGACACTAAGCCTTCAATCAGCAACTCCCAACTCAGAAGGATGTAAGCTTCCTGTCCTGCCACAACAGTGGAGACCACAAACATTCCTAATGTGAAACAACTGGTCTAAAGCTCAAGTGCATAATCCAAAGGCTTAGAATAACAGTTACAATTTAACCGGCTACTAACAAGCAGTAATAAATGCAGCAGAATAAATGCTATTAAGTACTTTTAAGAATAGGCAGCAAGAGCAAAATAAATAATAAAGTAGGAAAAAACACAAACGCAGTAAGCAGATGAATAAAGTGCAAAAGATTTTTTTTTTGTATGTGTCATATGTTAATACATTTATATTTGTTCTAAGACTGTGTAAAACAGTGAAAAGTCATTGGCAATGAGCTGTATTTGTAACTATTTCATTCAGATTGGATAAGCTTTATGTATGCTAAGCATGTTTCCCTTACACATGTATGTAATGTGAATTACTGCTGTTCTGTTATGTTTTGATGTACCGGTTAATACCATGAATATTTACTAAGTGATGGTTTTATATTGTGCTTATCAGTGTAGTGACATGTTCTGACAATTTGCTTAATACAACTGTATATTCACACAGCATTACTGTGGTTCTCTAAAAGTATATTTCTTGCTAAAACTAGTTTTAGCTTACACACAGACACTTTTTTTACCCTTACCCTAGTCTCATATTTCCCCTGTATTTTCTTGCTTTGGCTTACTGCAGCCCTTCCACCATCTCTTTCTGTATAATAAGTAGTAACTTTATTGCCTCAGTATAATGTTACAGTTTAGTACAGTTTTTCACTTTCTTTCATTTCAGAGCATGTAGTCACTGCATCTGACCTGAATACTGCAGATCTGCCAAGAGGCCCTACTCCTACAAGTTTACTGAAAATGTTGTCATTTAATAATGTAAGCACATTTATCATGAAGAACCTTGATGTGTACTAACTTATTCAGTTAAATACATGACTGGTCTATGAGTTAAAGCGTCTGTGAAGTAGTTCATGCACTCTAAGGACCTCTTACTAAATTGACCATTGTTCCCTTTTTCTTGACCAGTACACTATACTGCAAAGGTCAATTATTTAGCCTCAGGAAATGACAGAAAACTTGTAATTTAGCATCTCTTTGTTAATTGTGTAGATTATACTACAAATATACCAATTATTTAGCCCCAGAAAATGACAGAAAACTTGTTTTAATTTGGCATTTCTTTGATAATTGCTTTCTACTGGCAGTAGACTGCTTGCTCTTATTTATAATTTGAACAGAGTATAGAAAATCTGCTCTATTACCCTACACTCAATTCATGCCCACCCTGCTTACCTTAATATTATACTTCCTACATACATATTTCACTTGTGACAATTATTCCAAAACCCTCCCAAAATGACTTTAGTACTTCTATACATACACTACTGTTTGTTGTTTCTTACTTCCCTATCTCCACTTATTTTTCAGCCTCATTCCAAAGTATCTTTCTCCTTCCCATACTGCTTTGCACTATACCCATTCATAATCACAACCCTGCCCAATCCTACCTATCTATTCCACATTGTATCATTTACTTTTCCCAAATAAACCCTTTTCTGAAATAAATTATGCAATTTGGCTATATAGAAAGAGTAGAATGCTAATGCAGGACAGAGAAAAATGGAAAGAATGTCAAAATATACTACAATATCTTGAAAATTGCAGAATGATTCACAATCGTACTAAAAAGCAAATAAATGAAGACAAAAAAACTGTACTATAATAACTTTCAGAATAATACTAAACACAACCCTAAAAAGTTTGGACATCCATTAAAGAAATCTTACATCTTGGCCAAAAATGCAACTCAAACCCCTCTCTCCAATGACTCACCACTTGAAAATGCAATACCGCTCAACTCCTATATATAGATAGTGTAGCATCTTTAACCAAGGATGCAAAAGACATTAATAACTTTAGACATATAGCAATCTTCTCTCCCCTTGCCAAAATACTTGAAACACATATTCAAAAACAATTGCTAGACTATCTCCTGCAGGGAAAACTCCTATCCCCTACAAAACATGGCTTCCATCCTTCCCATAGTACTAGCACAGCCCTTCTAACCTATATAGATAGTCAATAAAGCTAGAGATATCAGAAACTAGTATTTTTCTTATTTCTAGACTTGTCTAACTTTTTTGACACAGTTTGTCAAAGCAAACTTCTAGGTATCTCTCAGCCCCCCTTCTGTGGTTCAAAAGCTACCTGTCCAATAAGTCATAAGTCAGTAAAATGGTACTCCACACTTTCGCCTTACCTCACAGTCACCACCATTGTACCACAAGGCTCTGTTCTTGGTACCCTCCTCTTTAACATTTTCACCAACACCCCTATATAAATCCAAACAACAGGCCACTCTACTAGAATGATGATTCCACTCTCTCACATCTGACAACATGGCACTCCTTTAAAAACCTACTCAGGAAGCTTTAATAGCCACTGAAACATGGCTTCATAACTCACAACCCATGCTCAACCCAAAAAAGATCACACCATCACTTTTTCCCCCACATCCATCTCTCATGAAAAAAAATAAATAAATAAAATACTCTCTCTTGATAATACAACCATTGAAGTCACTTCTCATCTTAAATTCAACTTGCATATACAAAGTTGCATAAGAAAACATTATCAACAACTACAGATGTTTTACAGAGCAGAAATTTCCTCACCAATGCACCTAAAATTATACTGGCCAATACTTATCTCCTCCTCAAACATATTTATAATGCTAAATGAATGGTGTGGAGTCCAAGATACTAGGCAGAAATATAATAAAACAGTAATCATGATTTATTATACTTTAAAAACATGGCCAATAATTAAAATCCAGGTTGGATTTTAATTATTGGCCATGTTTTCAAAGTATAATAAATCCTGATTACTGTTTTACTATATTTCTACCTGGTATCTTGTACTCCAGACCATTTGTTTTGGATTTTGGTTTGTGGTTGATTGATTTATTTCATTATTTATAATGTTCCCATCCTCAGTAACTTATAGGATTCACAAAAATTAAAACTTAAACAAAATGCTATAATAAAGATGCTAAATTTGCAGCAAATACCCCTTTCAGAACCCACCACTGTATAGTACTAAAAAGCCTAAATTGGTTAGAACTGCCTCATCCACTAACATATTTCAAATCGTTCACCCCATACTACACAAACAATCCTCCTGACCTGCTCTTTCCACCTTAGTATCCACCTATATCCCCACTCGCACACTCCGCACCTCAAACCAGCAACTCCTAGACATTTACCAACCTAAGAAAACTATTGGTAAACTACTGCACAAATCCTCCATATCCCAAGCATGGGATAAACTTCCAACACACATACACTCCATTACTTAACCTATACACTTTAAAAGGAACTCAGACTTCATTTACTTAACACCAAAACTTGTACATGTCATGACCCTACATAACTCCACTACTATCCCTTACCCTTATCTTTCACATGCATTCTCATCTTTCACATCTCAATTAGTCCTCTCCTCAGACTTTCATTAATAGCTCTGACAATACTATTTTACTGAACATGCACTATGCCAAAAAAAAAAAAAAAACAAACAAAATCTACACTGCGAGTCTCTACATATATTAATTGTAAAATGAACTCATGTATTATAAACTGAAATTTTTATGTACTGTTAACTGAATGTCTATATACTGTAAACTGGTTGCAGCTGGAGCTTTTCTCCTCGGGTCTCCACTGAAAATGGGTCTCAGGCCAGCTGGACTAACCCGGTTAACAAATGTCAATAAAGAAATAAAATAAATAAAAAATAAATATTCACAGCTTCTTATCACCTATAAATTATCCAGCATCCATCTCTCTGTCCAATACTAAAAAAAAAGTATGTTTCCAAGTCGTCATTGCACTCCAGTGACAAGGATGTCCTGTCTACAAACCTATGAAATCTGCTGGCCATTGTCTATACTCATACAAGGTTGCTAAGGCCTGAAACTCCTTAAATGTATCCTTCAGGTCAATACCCTCCCTATCATCTGTTAAAACCACTCTGAGCTAAAATCTGGCTCTGTTATTGCTCAAAACCAAGATAAACTGCATCCCTTAATGTGAGTTAGTACCTTTTCATTCCTTATACCTCCCTACTCTCCCTTCTTCATGTACTGCCTTACTTCTATCAAATTTTCTTCTCTGACTTTCTCTCTAAATATGCCACAAACCTGTTTTTTTCCCTCACTTCATATTGCAATTCCTGTTTGCATTAGACTAATCTACCTTTATTTTTTCTGTAAATTGTCTAAAATTTCTCTAAATATTAAATGATTGTCATATAACTTGTATTAATTCTTAACCAATGTTTTTATATTATGTCCAACTTGTCATAATTATTTAAACTGCAAATATTTTTGTTTTATTTTTGAAGATTGTAAAATTATTGTTCTTAAAATGTTTTGTAATAATTTGGAGCTTTTCTCCCCAGGCATCCACTGAAAATGGGCTTCTACCCAGTTGGACATTCCTGGAAATCAAATATCAATCAATAAATAAATAAATAAATAAATATCAGTAGTCCTGCGGATAATGGAGGAATACACAAAGATCCAATGACTAAACACCATAGGACCTCATGCTCCACAAAATTGTCAGCATCAAGTTTTACAACATAGAAGATATGGGCAGACAATGAGACCTTCAGTGGTTTTGTGTTAAACAAATGGGATTTTAATAATACTGTTCATTTTATAAAGCAGAATGGACTAAGGTATGTCTATTTGAGTTACCATTCAGACATACCAAAGTACGGTGTGTAATAGTCTTATAATGGATAACAGAGAAATGCGCAGTCATCAACAGTTTAGGGGTTCTATGCAGCAGTGATACATGAACCTGCTGGACATGTCAAATGATGTACTTATATGTCTGAAAACAGAAGCATGGAAAATGTTTAATAGCATGTACATGATTAACAATATTAACAAAAATAAATAAACAAACCCCATGGCAATTGAAACCATGGTTACAGGAAGATCAGTCCCATTGCCTTCTTGATTATCCAGATGAGGTAATTAGAGCAGATAGCTAATCTGACTTATGGAACACAGCTATATCTCTGATTTCCTTATAAATGTACAGGTATATGTAGGAGTGTGACAAATACTACAGGCATCCACTGACTGTCGCCAAAGCTCAGCAACCCTCTGATGAAGATCCTCAGCATCCCCGTGATGCATGTTATTGTAGCAGTAGTAAACCTTCACTCCAGTCCTGTAGATTCACGCATGGTATTGATACATGAAACCGAATTGCATGGGAGCATCAATCATTGCAAAGTTCTGTGGTCAGGATCTCATGCGATGTTCTACTCCATTGTAGATGATCGGCATCTGGGTGGTGTCCTCAGTCCAAGTGGGTACCTGCGCATGTTGAAGGCTGCTAGAATTAGCCATCACGATGATAATGTGGAAAAGGTCCACAGATCACAGTTCAATAAATTGCTCACTAATATTCCCTTTAGTTCACACATAGCAATGGTCTGATCTGTAAATATATCAAAATCAAAATCTAAAAGTGGCTCTTATGGTATCAGATCATTGGATGATAATAGTTAATGCACCAGACTTCAAGAACTTACAGACATGTGCAAATGGGATACAAAACCTTGAATTTTAATGAACCTCATTATGTATGGTGCAAATGGAACTTAAACGCTGTGTTCACATAGCTAGTCTTATTTTCAGAAATATCTGACTCACATGTAATGGTAAAGGTAATTTTGCACCTGCTAGCATTATTGTGGTGTCCTGTGTTTCTCTCCTTATAGACCTATGTTATCATTCCTCATTAGAAATTTATGTGGATATGCTTATATTTTGCATTCATGGAAAATTGTGTTCAATATAAATAATGTAGGTAACTTACTTGAGGGATGCAGGATTAACCTGTATGCATATTTATTTATTTTATTTTTATTTATTTATTTATTTTATTTATGTATTTATTTTTTTTATTTTATGTATTCCACGGTGGTGCAACGGTAGCATTGTCGCCTCACAGCAAGTGGGTCTCTCGTTCGATTCTCGGCTTGGGTTGGGAGTGTCTGCTGTGTGGAGTCTGCATGTCCTCCCCACGGTCAAGTGGGCATTTGAAAGACATGTGTTGAATGGGTGTGCCTTCGTTGAAGGTTGGGCATCAGGCTGGCAACTTGACACCATAAAAACCAACTGCCACTCATTAGCGGACCGGAGTTCCACTGTGGTGACCCCTAACCGGGAAAAGACAAACAACATTTATTTTATTTTACATTTGTTAACTGGGGGTGTCTGACTGAGCTGAAAAGGCCCTTTTTCAGCAGAGGCCTGGGGAGAAAAGCTCCACATAGAAAAATTACAGATACATTTAACTATTTAGACATGATCACAAATTACAGTAGACATGTTTTTACAGTGGTATGCAGCACATCAGCAGTTAAAGTAGAGAGAACAAACAAGAAAATAGTAATTTAAAAATAAAGGTTATTAATAGATTAATAGATGGTGTTTGCCTTGCAAGCACAAGGTGCAGGGTTTGAGTCTCACAAAAGGATACTTTTAGCTTAAAATTAAATGGCATGGGCAGGGCAGTTAGCTTAGTACTAATCTATGAATCTATGAATCTATGAATCTATGAATCTATTTGTGGTGCACCACTGAAATTTGGAACATAGGTAGAATACATACATAGTACACAGGTAAAGTACATACATTGTACATTAGCCAGTGTTTGTGAGTAAGAGTGAAAACTATTATCAAGTACTCTTGGTTTAATATGTGTACCTTATCCACTTTCACTAGCCTGGGGAGCAGTCATGGCACTGCCAACCTTGCTTGAGATGTTGCCTAACAAGGTTTTTAAAGGTGGCTTTGGATGATGTGTTTTGTATGCTAGTGGGGAGAGAGTTCCATTTTGTATCCACTGAACTACTACATAGTGCATCTTCAAATCTATTAGCTATTGGTGACTTCTAGTAGTAGTTTGCTTGATGATCTAAGACGACTTTTGGCTGAGTGATGTTGTACTAGGTTTTTGAGGGCAGGTCGCTTATTGGGGAGGTAATAGAATGACAGAGGCAGAGCTGATTGTAGGTTAGGAGGTTGGGCAGTTCAAGCCAGTGTAGCTGTCTCAAAGCAGTACAGTGATGAGTTCTATATGAGAAATTTGCAGTGAAGCGGGCAATTTTGTTATAGCAGGCTTCCATTTTGCTTAGTTCAGTTTTGTTGAGATTAGTCAGAAAGGGAGATGCATAGAGTAGGGTGGGTAGAAGTTGTGTGCAAGCAATGGCTGATCTTGTGTTGTTGGTAAGAAATGGTTTGATACAGTTGAGTAATCCCAGTTTGGCATGTAATTTACTAATAGTTAAGTTGAGATGACTATCAAATTTTAGGTGGGAGTCTATGGTTATTCTCAATAGCTTAGCCTGTGCCACTAGAACTACTGGAGTAGCATTTGTGGAGTAGATAGTGAATTGACTGTTATCAGTGTTTTTGTTAGAACTGGTTATAATCATAAGCTGAGTTTTCTTTTGATTGCGCATAAGTTGGGCTTTGGTAAGGTAGTTTTCAACATCAGAGAATGCTAGTTGAGTTGTTTGCAGGAGGGTGGGAATGTTTTGTGCAGCACAGATTAAGGTAGTATCATGTGCATACTGAATGATAGATGCATGCTGTGTGGAGGTATGGAGGTCATTTGTGAAGATTGTGAATAGTTGTGGTCCTATGATAGAAACCTGTGGGACTCCTATAGTTATGGGCAGCTGAGGAGAGAGAGAATTGTCCCATTTCACAGCTTGGTGCCTGTCAGTTAAGTAGCTTTGGAACCAGGCAAGAGTGGAATTTGATAGGTGATACTGGTTTACTTTGTTTAGCAGGATTTGGTGCAAGACTGTGTCAAATGCTTTGGACATATCCAAAAAAAGAGGTGACATCTGCAGGCCTTCATTTTTGAGATGGTTTATTGTGTTTGTGAAGCAGAGGAGAGCTGTAGTGGTACTATGGGCAGGTCTGAAACCATGTTGAGTAGGTGACAGGATGTTGCTGTCTAGGAGATATTTTAGCACCTGGGTATGGATGCATTTTTCTAGGACTTTCTCCATGGGGGAGAGTATAGCAATGGGTCTGTAGTTATTAAGTTCAGTGGAGGTCCCGCCTTTATATATGGGTGTAACATAGGATATTTTCCAGAGTTTGGGCACATGGTTTTCAACAACTGATCTGTTTATGAGAGTGGAGATTGGGATAGCCATAGCATCTGCTGTGATTTTCAAGAAATAGCTGGGGAATAGGCCAGCTGCTGTTAATGAGGTTTTTAGTTTGATTGAAGTGGTGGAACCTTTTTTGAAGGCAAAGCTTGTATTAGTGTTATCTGTGTTGGGGGGATAGTGAGGTTGGAACTGTCCTGTGATACTAAGGATAGAACTGAGTTCACAAAATGGGAGTTGAATTGTGTTTCGATGCTTTAGTGTCAGGCATGGTCAGTTTGGGGTAGCCTTTTTGGTGGGTTTTAGTAGCTGGTTTATATTTTTCCAAAGTTTTGGGGCATTGTTTGTTGTTTTGAGGCTCAAAATGTATATTCTTGTTTATTTTGTAATGTCATGTAGTAGGATTTTTTTGTCCAACCTAATGCATTTTTTTTGCACAGTAGCACAGTTCTTGGTACTTCATTAGTCTTTGTGTTTCTTTGGGTTTTGATAGTAAAGCCAGGATTTGTTTGGTTTCTTTACTGAGCCAGGGGTTTGCAGAGGTTCTAACCTTGATTTTATGCAATGACAGTGTCAAAGTGTTGTAGAATTTTTTTGTTGAAATATACTACAGCCTGGTCAAGTAGGAGGGTTTTTTTTTTTTGGGGGGGGGGGTCCAGTCACAGTTACAGAGTAAATAAAGCATTAAGGACCTCAGGAGAGATATTTATTGTGTTTCTAGTGGATTTATAGTTAGTGGTTTTGCATATGCTTGTTCTACTACGTATAAAGTATATCATGTTGTGGTCACCTAAAGTGTCTGGGAGACTGCTTGTGTGGGGGTACAACGTGGGGTTGTTAGTTAGGACCCAGTCAAGGAAGGATTCCTTTTTAGATTTTTTATCACATCTAGTTGGAATTTGGGCTAGCTACTGGTAGTCATGGTGATTTATTAGATTACTTGGTTGTTCTGATATACAGGTGAACCAATCTAGGCTGAAATCCTCCATAATAAGGGTTTCTTGTGAGAAATGGTCTGTCTTGTCTAATGATATTGTAGCCGGTAGGAGAGAACTTCTGAGTTAGCTATGTTTTTATTTAGCCAGGTTTCTGTTAAAGCACCTATGTCTGGGGAGTAGTGTGCTATTGTAGCCTGGTGTTCAGGTATTTTATTTTTGATACTTCTAATATTAATATTTAGCATTAAAAGATGGTTGGTTTTGCTGCTGTTGTTGATTTGCCCAGGGATGAAGATAGTAGGGGTATTATGTTCTGACAATTGTGTTGGACCAGTTTGCGTTGGACAGGATGGATTTGTGCATTGGTTGGGGTGGATGTCCCCACTTATGGTGAGCCTGGTGTTAAAATGGTGATACGGAAGGAGTTTGATGATGAGTGTAAGAAAGTATTGTGTTTTTTGGAGTGGGAATGAGAGCATATGTGTTTAGTTCTGAATTGGTCTATTATGTAGTTCTTGCACAACTGTGGACAGATATTATTATAATGATCGGTGTCTGTATATGAAAGTACATAATATTGTGTTGTGCTACTAAGTTTAGGGATATTACTAGAGTGATAACTTGTGGAGTTATAAACAATTATGAGAAGACAGATTAGACTTAGTTGTGTTATAGTCATGGTTATAAAGTTTAAGTTGGTTCTAGGTGGAGGTGTGGATTAGAATTATAGGGTTGCACTATATGTGGATGGGTAAGTAGTGTGGGGTGATGTAATAATGCCTAGCGGGAATGAGAGTGGTTGAGAATATTTTGTGATGGATCAAGTGGGTGTGGTATGTGATCTGACTTGAGGAGCTGTGATTGGTGGAGGTGATGTGAAGTTGAGCTGTGGGTGGGGTTGTGATTACTATAAATGTAGAGGTAGTGGGGAGGCAATTGGCAGCAGGGCAAGGGAGTGGAGAGAGCCTGAGTGTTGGCGAAGGTGAACAGAGTGGGGCAGAGCCCACCAAGATAAGAGTAATGGGCAGCAAAAAGTAAGTGTTACTTTACAAATCAGAACACTTTAAACCAATTCCTGAGATCTAATGGCTTTCCAGCAAGTAGAATTCAATTGCTGAAGAGCACTTGTGTCCTGGTGGGAAACCAGTAATTTAAAGATGGCTTCATGCTCAGCAAGATTCTAATATAGACTTAGTATTGGGGAGGGGGATAACACAAAGGTTGTAAACCAGGTGGAATGCAAAGGAACCAGTGAAACCAGAGAGGCAATCAGTGGAAATCTATCAGTGAAGGCCTCATAGGGGGTGAGTAATAATTCAAACTCTAACTGTAAAGTGAGGGAGGAAGAGACAGCAAAGTTTATTAAGGTTGGGAGTGTGCACATTGACTTGCTGATTAGTAACCAGTTTGTGCACAGATTAGAATAGGGAGATACATTAGCAATGAAGGGGGATGTATATAGTTGCAAATAAACAGCTAGGGCTCAATTGATACAAACTAAGACAGAAAGCATTGAGAGGGCTTCTTGATGGTTAATTTAATCACAGAGATCTGAATTAAATGTATACTGTCTATTGAACAGTTAGTATTACTGTACTAGCTGGGGGGAGGACATAAGGCTACAACAGTCAGTTTTATTAGCATGCAGAGAACAACTAAGAAACACTGCTAATGTTATAGCTTCACTCTCATAACACATACAAGTAGAATGCCTGGGTGGACTGACCCTGGTCTTGAGGCTCAAAATGTATATCTTTGTTTAGTTTTGCAGTACTGATTCCTTTTTAGACTGTATGGGTGGGGTGGTAGCCGCAGACTGTAGAGTTGCTGGAGTGTACTCCTGCTCTTGAGGCTCAAAATGTATATCCTTGTTTAGTTTTGAAGTACTGATTTCTTCTTATACTGTATGGGTGGAGTGGTAGCCACAGACTGTATAGTTGCTGGAGTGTGCTCCTGCTCTTGAGGCTCAAAATGTATAGCCTTGTTTAGTTTTGCAGTACCGATTCCTTCTTAGACTGTATGGGTGTGGTGGTAGCCGCAGACTGCAGAGTTGCTTGAGTGTACTCCTGCTCTTGAGGCTCAAAATGTATATCCTTGTTTAGTTTTGAAGTACTGATTTCTTCTTATACTGTATGGGTGGAGTGGTAGCCACAGACTGTATAGTTGCTGGAGTGTGCTCCTGCTCTTGAGGCTCAAAATGTATATCCTTGTTTAGTTTTGCAGTACTGATTCCTTCTTATACTGTATGGGTGTGGTGGTAGCCGCAGACTGCAGAGTTGCTTTAGTGTACTCCTGCTGTTGAGGCTCAAAATGTATAGCCTTGTTTAGTTTTGCAGTATCGATTCCTTCTTTGACTGTATGGGTGGGGTGGTAGCCGCAGACTGCAGAGTTGCTTGAGTGTACTCCTGCTCTTGAGGCTCAAAATGTATAGCCTTGTTTAGTTTTGCAGTACTGATTCCTTCTTAGTCTGTATGGGTGGGATGGTAGCCACAGACTGCAGATTTGCTTGAGTGTGGTCCTACTCTTGAGGCTCAAAATGTATAGCCTTGTTTAGTGCAGATTTGCTTGAGTGTACTCCTGCTCTTGAGGCTCAAAATGTATATTCTTGTTTAGTTTTGCAGTACTGATTCCTTCTTATACTGTATGGGTGGGGTGGTAGCCACAGACTGTAGAGTTGCTTGAGTGTACTCCTGCTCTTGAGGCTCAAAATGTTTAGCCTTGTTTAGTTTTGCAGTACTGATTCCTTCTTAGACTGTATGGGTGGGGTGGTAGCCGCAGACTGTAGAGTTGCTTGAGTGTGCTCCTGCTCTTGAGGCTCAAAATGTATATCCTTGTTTAGTTTTGCAGTACTGATTCCTTGTTAGACGCTTTGAGTGGGGTGGTAGCCACAGACTGCAAAGTTGCTTAAGTAGGTATATATGCATCACTAACAAGCAGTGGTTCCCCATATGCTCTTGTACAGAAAAATGTAAACAGCATCAGTGAAAAGTACATAGGGATTCATTAACAATTTACTGTATATGTATGAGTTTGCATGTTCTCCCTGTGTTCGCGTGGGTTTCCCTCGGGGTACCCCCTCCTACATTCCAAAGACATGCATCTGCCTCCGCTGAAAACAGGCTCTGTGGAAAATGATAAATAAATAAAATAAATAAATATATATTACTGGTGACTCGGTACAGTCTGTGGCATATGTATGGAAACCTATGAATTCTGACATTATCTATATGTTGCTATGTAGTTTGTATTTCTAGTAATCATATGGATATTTATTAAAATATGTAGCAGACATATTGCCTCAGTCTAAATATTTCTGTGTTTATGTCCATTTACCATGTACTGTCTACAGTACACTTTTGGATATGAAGGCTTTCTGATGTTTTACTTAAGTTGTTCAGCTGATAATGTACAGATAATCACTGTTAATAGGGATAGCATTTACTCTTCACTATTGATATATAACCTAACCATGTATAAAACTTCAGGTTAATATGTCTTTTTTACTCTTCACTATTGATATATAACCTAACCACGTATAAAAGTTCAGGTTAATATGTCTTTTTTTTTTTTTTTTTACACAGGTTGTCTGTTTAGGCTGTAGTTGCATTTCAATCACTGACAATAGCTGTGTAACAGTCATCAAACATTTTTGATTTACATATATGCTATGTGTAGGATGTTAAAGTGAAATACATGTGGAGTGTGTGGATTGTATGGCATGGTGCTGTTGTTGATGAACCACCCCTCTTGCGATATCCACTGTAATGGGTTCATATCCCATAGACAACCTCTACAGATTTCGCAAGTTATGTTGTTCCAAATCCTATGTATCCTGACATGTTTTCATGTCATATATGCTATTTTATACAGGACAGGGACTATTTCCTAGAAGTTGGCAGTGCACAGGAATGCAGAGAGGGTACCTTGGCTTAAGCTATTAATGTAATTATAAACATATGTGGGCCCTCACATTTATCTAATTATTTGCATATACCTGTCTTCCAGAAGGCAAACAGACCTGGAGCTGCCTGTTTTTCTCCACAGGAAATGAAATTGTAATACATGCTCTAGTCCAACATGGAGGGATTGTCTTTGGATGGGCAGGCAAAGTGGGGGAAAATGAAGTGTGGATTGATCACACCAACATGATTAATACTGTGGGAGATCACAATAGATCTTGGGAGGCCTGTCACTGACTGTGTTCTGGAACAATCCTTTATAAAGTCAACAGGATACATTGGAATGAGAGGTTGAGGGATGTCATTGTTGGTGACCAACTATTGACATGCCCAATGAGATCACACAGTTTCTCATATCACTGCATACTGTGAGTGGGGAGAGCCACATATGTGGGGGTGGAATAGAAGCAGGCATTCCAGGCCGCACATGTATGTGCTACTTTGCGAAACACTGTTGCATATAGAGTACCTCACTACACTGCATTGTGCACTTGGGTCCACACAGCGTGATGATGACCAATGTAAGTCAAATTACAAGTTGTCATACAAATTCAGTGCATACATTACATTACAACCAACATGTGTAATGTTGTCTGCATTTATAGGTCCATGCACTTCTGCACAACAACAGTACATGCCAGGTGAGTGTCTCCATTTGCTCTTACTTTGACTATAGTATTACCTGTTAATTGCTCTGTCTGCTGTCATGCAAGTGTTGTATGCTCTCATACTGATATTTCCATGACATTGTAGCCTACAGCTACATCTTCCTGGGACATTAACCATGTCGATGTACCTACAGACAGACTGGGTATGTTTCCATTCCATGTTCGTAGGGTGCAGCACTGTGCAGTATAACTGTGTTGAATGAAATGAAGTTTTCTTTCTTTCTACAAAAGGACATCTGGCCAACAAAAGCACTGTAAGCCACATGAGTATCACCATATACTGTTACTGTGTTGCATATGTCATCATGCTCCTATGCTCATGCCTGCATACATGACTGCATTTGCTTTGTTAGTATTTTACTACCGCAGGATCTGCATTATGACAAACTCACCACATTTGGTGGGTGTAACTGGTATGTTATTACCTCTGTTTCACAATGTCATTGATGTTACTCCTGTTATTGTCATCCTCCATTAATACTGTGCCCTTCTACCCTTTCACAGGAGAGCCACCACTGGCATCTCAGCCAGAACCAACTGCTGTGTGTATGTATTACCTACTGTGTGTTTTATCATAGTTGAAATGGTACATGTTGCAAGTATGTGATTAATAATGCTGTGTTTACGCCTTTGTTTTCCTACAACAGTTCATTTCAATCCTCCTTTATGGCACTGGATTCCCATGAGAACATGTCAGATATCTGTGTTATGTTTGTATTCCTCACATATGTCATGTATGTTGAGTATGTAAAGTTATTGTCAACTACCTGTTAGATTCCTTTGGTCATACCTGAACAAGACTTCCTGGTAAGTCATTATTATCTGTAACACTGTTGTGATATATCTATGTCAGCGTTACAAATACACTCAAATTTAATAATATACATTCTATTCCAAAACTGTATCTTGCCACCCCCATAGTGTCTTTTTTAGGCAATGCTCAAAAGACAAATCAACCTCCGTAAAAAACAAAAATGGAAAAAAATTAAGGGTAATGCTGCTCAACGCCAGAAGTCTAAATCTCAAGATGCAGGCACTCGAAGCACTTCTCAGTATGGAGAACATCGATGTCTGTGCAGTAACTGAAACCTGGTTCAAGGCTCCTGAGAGCACTCCAGCACTACCAGGCTATACCTCATGTCATGCTTTTGACTCAAGTTCCAGGCAACCACAAAGGAGGAGTGTCCATTTTCATAAAGGACACCTACACCTCTCGATTGGTGGCTACCATGAAGCATCAGAAACCATACAAGTTTTACTCACCATAGGCAAAACTGCCATACAACTGGTCATGTTATAGAACACCCTCCCAATCCCAGGAATCCCATCAAGCATTCCTGAAAACACTGGAGGATATGAATGTCACACCAAACACCATCATATTGGGTGACTTCAACTACCCCAACATAGACTTGGGCCACTATTCTAGCCCTAACACCCTAGCCCAAAGATTCCTGGAATTCATTAACTCAAATGCTATGGAGCAACTGGTCACTTCTCCTACGAGGAGAGATAATATACTTGACCTGATTATCACAAACATGGGGTCCAAATGCTGCACGGATATAAACCCCTCACTAGTAAGATCTGACCATAAACTGGTCACGTTGGATGTACATATCCCACCCCCACCCCCAGAACAAAAGACTACAGTGAAACATTTTTCAAAAGCTGACTTTACACTCCTTAAGTCAGAAATGATATCCTTTACGCCTACTGGGCTGATGGAAACCACATCCCAAAATGCTGAATCCTACACAACAGCCTTCTACGGACATCTCCAAGAATGCATGGATCAAGCAATCCCAACTAAAACCAAGACCCTCTCCACCAAGGGAAAACACCCAGTTTGGTGGACCCCGGCTATAAACAAACTGTACAACAAAAGAAGGAAGCTACTGCAGGACAAAGCCAAATCCCACAAGGGAAAGGCTTCCCTGATCAGCACAAGTAAAAAACTATGTTCTCTCATAAAACATCTAAAGCCAACTTTGAGAGAAAGATTGCCAAGGATACCAAAGACAATCACAAGGCCTTCTTCAATTATGTCAGAACCTTGGGAGGAAATTCTCAGATATGCTCTGAGTTGGTACACAACGACAAAAAATTCACTGACCCTACCGACATTGCCAATATTCTGGCAGATAGGTTCAGTGCAAATTTCTCCCCTCCCTCACCCCCTAAAGATGAAGTAATTATCCCTGCTGAATGTAACCTACCTGTCATCTCAGACATACAGGTGAAATCAGCACTCAACAAAGCAAAAAAAACAGCATCTATGGGACCTGATGGTATCCCCGGTTGCGTGTTATGTGAACTTCAAGATGAACTAAACTCGCACCTAAAAACGCTATTCAGTCTTAGCCTCACTACAGGATATGTACCTGAACACTGGCGCACAGCAACAGTGGTCCCACTCCACAAAGGGGGAAATTCTACTGACCCTGGTAACTACCGCCCCATAAGTCTGACCAGCCGGGTCTGCAAGGCTATGGAAAGAATCATCATGGAACTCATAAATGGCGATATTGGAGATCTGCAGACCCTTGATCCCACCCAGTTTGGTTTTGTAAAAGGCAGATCCTGCCTCTTAAACCTGGTTGACTTCTTCGAGACAGTCACTAGTGCCATCGACGAGGGCAAGGCTGTCCACACTGCCTACTTGGACTTGGCTAAAGCCTTTGACACGATACCACACTCTGGCATCATAGACAAGCTCAGCAGCCTAAATGTAAATCCATATGTCACAAGATGGGTAGCAAACTGGCTTAAAAACAGAACCCATAAGGTCAAAATTGCTGGAGCCATGTCAGACTCAAAACCAGTCACGAGTGGTGTCCCACAGGGCTCAGTCTTGGGACCACTCTTATTCGGCATTTACTTCTCGGATGTGAAAGCAAATATGGGAGGATTATGGCTGACAAAGTTTGCAGATGACTGCAAACTGGGTGCCATAGTTGATTCACCTGCTGACACACACATCCTACAGAAAGGTCTCACTGAAATGGAAAACTGGTGCCGGAATCATGGCCTCAAACTTAACACCAAAAAATGTATAGTCATCCCCTTTGGGAAAAACAAAGTACCCACAAATTATCACATAGACAATAACCCACTGAGTACGGAAGAAGTAATCAGAGACCTGGGGACTCAAGTCGATAGTGACCTCTCCTTTGGCAGCCATGTTGCCAAAGTGGTCAGAAAGACATTCTACCTTGCCCATCTCATCATGAAGGGATTCTCATCCAGATCAAAGGAGGTCATTGTACCTCTATATTCCTCCCTTGTCAGGCCCATGATTGAATATAATGCTCCATTTGGGATGTATCTCACCCTGCACATGCAACAACTGGAAAGACCCCAGAAGTACCTCACCAAGAGGATCATGGGTCTCAAACATGTGCCTTATCCAGCTAGATTAAAGAAACTCCAGCTCTACTCAGTAGCATACCGCCTGCTCAGAGGTGATTTGTGCCTAACATATAGGGCCATGTCCAACCAAGAAGTGATGGACATGCTCCATCTCAAAAAATCCAGATCCACCAGAACGAGCTAAAGATTTCAACCTCTGCACAAATATGAATAAAACATGCTGGAGGGATAGATTCATAACACAGAGGTTACCCGTACTCTGGAACAAAATCCCAGTTCATGTGAGACAGAGCCCTTCATTGGCACTGTTCAAGAAAAATCTCGATGCATGGATGGGAGATCGTAAGTTTACTCTGGGAGTCACCTCAGTGTCACTACTAGACAGAGGTATAGTTTACTAAATAATGGGGTCCCACATGTGTCACTACTAGAGAGGCGCAACTATATAATATGGGGTGGCGTAAGCCACATCATTGTTGGCTAGGCTTGTAAATGCCCCAGGGCAGATAGCCTAGTACACTACTATGAATCTATGAAACTATGTATAATTTGGTATTGGACATGGTAAGGAGGTTATATTGAACTTCAAAAGTTTTTCCTTAGCCCTTGCTTTAGAACAATACTTTTTAAGTAAAAAAAAAAAAAAAAAAAAACGTTGCTGAGCGGACAGCAAACAGAATAGTGTGGGCATTCTTCTTTGAAATGTAACTATGGCTAGTTTGCATTTTAGTAAACTTGTCTAAGGAATTGAAGAACAATGTTATTTTTAGAAATCAACAGAAGTCAAAGTAACACTTTCCAACTTGCCGCATGCAGATGGTGGGTTTTCATTAGGTGTACTATTTATTTCTCCCATTCCAAAGATGTGCCCTATAGGAACTGATTAAATCTTCCAAAACTGTGGGTTGGTATATGCCTAGGAGAACTAACAATCTTCTTAATTTATCTATTTGTCATGCAGTGAGTGCTAGTAAGCACCCTGTTTGTTTAAATTTCCCCTGCTTTATGCTCAAAGAATACAGGGATAGGCACGTATTGAAGAAATTAGTTGCCTTACACTATACAAGGGGTGGCTGAAATACTGTTATGTCCTTAAGGGCGATTTGGATATATCCCATGGGCCTTTACCACAGGAAGTTTAATGTATTAAACAGTAAACACTCAAGCTTTACTGGGTCTTTCTTGCTATTTTTACTGAATGGCTTGTCTGTGCAACCTTTTTAGCCTTTGAGATTTTGTGTGTGTGTATATATATATATATATATATATATATATATATATATATATATATATATATATATATATATATATATATAAATATATATGTGAGAGAGAGAGAGAAAATCAGAGATGCAAAACATATAGGAAAGGGTGTGGGTGTCCATACCTTTATTGCAGTACATAGACAAGATTACTTTATTTGCTGACATTAAATATGAACATGTTACTACTACACCAAGTGTGCTCATTTGGTAGACTACTTTGATAGTTAAAGAATTCCTACATCTTTTACTGAAGTATTTGTTATACCCATTTGGCACTCATCAGCAAATATGGTTATCCATAGCTTATTTCCCATTTTTGTATCTGAGATGCATAACCCAAAAAGGATCTGGTGCCAACACAGAGCCTAGTGGGACATCACTTATAACTCCCATAGGGACAGTCGGACAGACAGACAGATAAACCTGCACACCACCCAGAATTATTGTGTCTTGTTGCTTTAGAAGTGTTTTACCCATTGTATTACAAAATTATTAACAACCCTATCTTTCAGTCTTTAAGATTCTTTAGTTAGAATAGTGCCTTAGCAAATGCAAGTTCTTTCCTTCTTCACTCGCAAGTGGCTGTGTCTGAACATGTTGCATTTTAATAATATATTTTTGTAGTACTTCCTTTACAACCTCCATTAACTGCAAAGCGAATGACATTTGTAAACTCATATAGTCTGCATTATCTGGAGTGATGATCAGACCGTCTGATCTTCATTATTTATTATGTTATTATATTGTTGAATATTACTGTGATACATTCTTCGCTATAAGATCAGATTGCAAAGGATTTTTTTAATTAAAGCAATTAGTGTGGCAGTTAGTGCAGAGGACTAAAGCTCTAATTGGCTAATGAGCTGCTTCTGTTGCACGGGTGCAGGGTTAGAATTTTGTCAACTTCATTTACCTGCTGTGTGACATTGAGCAAGTCACTTAACCAGACAGTGCTTTGGAGCAATTGGGAATTTGGGCCAGGCTCCTTAATGCTCTCCAGAACTGAAGTATAGTACACTTAATTAATGATAATTTAAAAGAAAAATTTCATGCAAGGGGTTATAATTAAACAAATATAGAAAGTGTAATTAAGAAGTGGAGAATTCATTTAATTGGAATACAGCTGTGACTTTGCCTTATAATTTGGATGCAGTGAGTTTTGAGAACATTGTTAAAAATAATTGGAAAATACTAGAAGGAAACAGGGACGTTTAATACGAGAAGTAAAAATCTTAAAAGTATTTTGAAGATGTAAAAAAATGATAGAAAAAAGTGGGAAGAAGAGAATATTTGTGTCAAAACTGTAAATATTGCAAATACATTCATGAGGACCACATATGTATTGTACTAATACTACTAGGATGGATGCTCCAAATAGTGTTTTTATTTGCACTTCATAATATGTAGTGTATTATGCTCAATACATTACATGTGACTCATTTTATACATGTAAAACTAATAGACAATTGAAAAATGAAATAAGTGAGCATTTGTTGACTGTTAAGAACAGCAATGTGTTTTATGCAATGGGAAAACATTCAGGGTTTTGTAATAATATTAATACATTTGCTTTTTCAGTATTAGAGACAGTGACAACTGATTTGAGAGGGGGCAGTAGAGATGACAAAATGGAATAAGTGACACATTTTATAGAATGCTTGTAGAGGTGTGGGTTTAAATAACAGTTTAAATTATAGAATTTATGTAAAATTACATAAGACATGTTTATGCTTATAAAAGGATGATTTAAAACACATATTGCATTAATGAGGAGTTTTATGATAGCATTTTATGGATTTCTAAGAGGAATAAAACATAAATGTTATGTTTATTTTGTATTGTGCATATCTTTTTATGAATGAGCAGGGTGATGTCATATTTAGGCAATGCATTTAAATGGCTTGTGTTAATACACTTTTAAGTCTGATGAAGTGTCAATGACACCATTCAGAGTATCTTAAGGAGATGAAAGTACTAGCTTATTTGTGTTACTGAACAAATGGGTACCATTTTGTGTGCTCCTGCTTCATTGGCTCAGTGTAATCTCAACTTGAGAGCCAGCAGAATCAAGTGTGACTCCAACTCCAGTGTTTCCGGCAAGTGATTATATGGAGTGTAGCTTTTTTCACTTGTCCTCTTGAGAAACGGACTTCAACTCAATAGGAAACCACAAGTAAATAAATTATAAATAGATAATCTAACTTCATGATGAAGTTGCCATTCTTGATACTTTAGTTTGCAATGTTATATTTATATTCTTTAGAACTTTTTTCTTACATTGTATCTTAGTGTAGCTAAGGCAACATATGTCTAGGTGGAGGGGCTGGGGGGGGGGGTTAATTTAAGACAAAACATTAGAAATTATTTTTTTACACAGATAATAATAAGGACCTTTCACACATTTAGCAGGTGAGGGTGATTCAGCTGTGTTCATTACAGTTCATTACAGCTTTAGAATTTTTGTTCTGGCTTTGTGTGTGTGTGTGTGTGTGTGTGTGTGCGTGTGTGTGCGTGTGTGTGTGTGTGTGTGTGTGTGTGTGTGTGTGTGTGTGTGTGTGTGCATGTGTGTGTGTGTGTGTGTGTGTGTGTGTGTGTGTGTGTGTGTGTGTGTTTGTGTATATTTTGTCAGACAAGCAGAGACAGAGGGAGAAGGAGAAAAGAGAGTGATGGCATTCTCTCCATAAAACTTGAAAACCTTTACAATGAGCTCCAGTACTAATTTACACTGAGTTTTGTGATTATCAAACTGCGGTGCATTGTGGGATTATCCAACTAGTTACATAGCTAACTTCACCACTGAGACATTCCTACTAGATATCAAGCCTGTTTCACATGGCATCATTATATTTTAATATAAAATCAGTGATTCCCTCTGAAAATTCAGTTGCCCTTTTATACCATTGGCTCCCTATACACTAATGATAGATAACAGAGTTAACATGTTAGATTTGGAGAAATGTTGCAAAATTGAATTAAGACATTATTGTTGCATTTCTTTTATTTGTATTTACACGGTCCTGTTTTTCTGTTGTAATACAATTGGCTTGATATTGTTTATATATCTATTTATTGGGGGAAATTGCAATATTTGACCAATATTGTCTGGCAGATGTTTCCTATGACATTGCTATTAAGCATGTAGTCTAATTTCCTGTATTAGAAATCATTTATGAAAAAAACCTTGCTATCTGTATCTAATATATTCTTTCACTAATAAGTGGCCAGGCATTACTACTGAGATTTGTTTTGAAGGTCCCCACACTTATCTGCATGTTTGTGTAATACCACTCCAACACTAAATACTTGCTACTGGGACTTAACAGTATACTGAAATAAATGCATATCATTTTCCATTTTGAGCAGACAAAAAAAAAACATTCTGTATTCACAATTTATTTCCCTGTTCTTAAAGTGCTTCTTGGTATTGTCACTTTCACAATAGGTCAGACTTAGTGCTAACAGCTTGTCATAACAAAAAAAGGTGAGGACCTCCCTCTGAATGATATAACTCATACCACATTAAGGTGTTTAGTCACGGCACATCTTAAAACAACAAGCATCTTGACATTTTGGGTGTATCTGTTTTTCTGTAACCAGAGTAATTCTTCTACTCCTAAATTAAAGCCAATAATTAGATGTTTTGAAATTTCCTTCTTTGTTCATGAAGTTTCTCCCACATCATCTTTTTTTCCTGACTACAGACTATGTCATGTGCAACTGAAAGCTGCCTTAGTACCAGAATTCACTTATAAAACTGTCCAGCATGCATTTATAATACAAACTATAATGCATACATTCCTTTGCTATTGATATTAAAGTTTTCTGCCTTGTTTTTCTAAAATGTAGCTGACAATTTCACATTCACTATTATCATATTTTTCTCCTCTCCAGAAATCACGCCACAATATTTGCAATACAACTACATATTGTGTTTGCTATTCTACATGACAGATAGTTAACTTAGAATATGCTACTTCATTAAAGTAAATATAATACTCAAGTTCTTATTTTCACATTATTATTTAAGAGTATTTGACAATATTTGAGAAATGTCGTTCATTGCAAACATCATAAAACAGGCATACAACTTCAGTCGATCTTTCCCAAGACAAATTGTTATTCACTGTGCTTCCAATCAGATTCTTCTTTGATTTATCCCATATGATGACTTCAGCCAATATACTCAGGCTACTAAACTAGCATGGTCATTTCATTACCAGCCTCAAATCATATAATAACTTGGATCACCTGCTAGTCAACCTACTACCTTAGCACTATGGAGTTTTACCATTATATTTTTTCTACATGGCACAAAGATTGTATTCATACATGTCGATAGTTCAGTGTGTGCATGCAACCTACACTAATCCATTCAACTATTCTGTGGTGGTGTCCATCTGAACCAATATTCATATTAACCCAGTGGTAAGACAGTGGTTGAAGTGTTGATCTCTACTCTCTGCCTCTTTAAATTGCAGCTGACTCCTAATTGTGGCATTTACAAGACAAAGGAAAGACATGGAATGTTGATTGTCAATTGCATCCCAGCCAAAAAAAAAAAAAAAATGGAGAACCTTATACTGTGAGGGGGAGATGCTGCTCATTGTGCCACTGTGCCTTCTACTGCCTGTTATATCTAACACATTATCTCAGATCACCTGACCACTATCCGATACTCATCCATTACCAAGAAGGGCCATAGAAAATGTTTCACACTTCATTTTTCTTTATTACTATTATAAACCAATGAATTCTACAATGCTACAGTATGTACTCAGAAGCTTATAAGAACAACAAAACACCACACAGCAGTCACAGCAGATAATTAAACCTTTAATAAAGTTTGAGTGCTTTTATTCCAAATGCTATCATTTGGAACAGAATTGCTCAAACTATATTAAAAGTTTATTTATCTACTGTGACTGCTGTGTGGTGTTTTGTTGTTTTTATTGCTATTATGTTTCGGAGGCATTTGACCCCCACATGAGGCATATTCACAAACTAGTAAAATAACTTTTTTGCACCCTCTGTTTTGACATTTGGAAGGGACACACTGCTCACTTTACCAATACATTTTAAAAAGGATTAGCTAAATGTTGTTGAGTTGTTGAGTCTTTTGGCTTTTCCCAGTTAGGGGTCGCCACAGCGGAACTCCGGTCCGCTAATGATTGGTAGTTGATTTTTACGTGCCGAGTTACCAGCCCTGATGCACAACCTTCAACAAAGGTACGCCAATTCACGCATGTCTCCACTCAGAATCTGTAATTATGTGCAATAGGGCCTAGCCATCTCTTTCTTGCTTTGCTGTGGCCCTTACATCACCTACTAAACAGCAAGCTCCTTCTTATAAAGTAGTCAGACCCTTAACTGAAAGTCTACCTATTGAACAGTTACTGTGGGGAGATAGAGAGAGATAGACAGAGAGAGATATATATATATATATATATAGAGAGAGAGAGAGAGAGAGAGAGAGAGAGAGGAGCACAAATATAATCTCTTTCCAAATTTATATTGTCACCCTCACTAACAGAAATTATGTCTCCAGTTCATGAATTTTAATGCCAACATCTTTGTTGAAGTACCATGTTGTAACTAATTTTTGGCTAGGGTCTTAGTCTTACCTCATTCTCAAATATTTATTTATTACTTTATAATTGACCAAGACAGTGATCAACTCAGCTTTGATTGCCATTTTCTGTTGTTTTTCTCTGCTCTCACAGCAAAGGGTTAGGATTGCATGCAAGAAAAACATACAAACCTTTTTCACAGGAAGTTATTAGACAAATCTATCATATGGTTGTCTAACAATGAAAACCAGATCAAGATCACTAAAAGACATTAGCACTACACCAGTTGCATGAGTCTATGCAGATTATATTAAAGACTTATTAAAACACAAACGGGAACTCTCAGTGACAACCTCAAAATATGGTTACTGTTCAGTGCCTCATAGGTCACCCAATTACATGCTGGCCTGGGGTGTTGACAAGCCAAGTATCAAATCCTGAACATATCTCAACAATATTATCTTGGTTTGTGATTTAGTGTGGAGTTGACTGGTAAGAAAAGTTTTATTTAAATTTATATCGTATTTGTTATCACTGTTTTTCACGGTTTGTAGATGGGAAGAGACTGCTTGTTAACAAGACTTACTTTGATTCATATTTTGTTGTTTTACATTTAATTTCACTGTTGGTTGTTAGAAAGCCACCCCCAAGGGGCTAAGACAGCTATAAATTTACATAGACTTACAGAAAAATCCTCAGCATATCTAACAATCCTATCTTGGTTTGTGATTTATTTAGCTTTACTGTTAAAAAGAAGTATGACTGTGAGCGATAGTGAAACATAAAGCAATCACAACTATTGTCTGGCCTGTAGAACTTGTATGGTCAGAGCAAATTTACTATACTTTATTATTTAGTTGTATATTGCTGAAGTGATTTTTGTAATATAAGTTAATTTAAGTTCTCTTTGAATTCTATGGATACTGATTTTGATTATTCTTTCCTTCTGCAATATTTTATTAATTTGAAGCTGAATATGGATTCCTTAAATGAGTATGCAATTAACAATTTGCTAATGCACAAATATCTTCTACAGTGTAATAAATGCTATGCATATTTAAAGGTAACAGCTGATAACAGTGGTGATCTGTGTTCCTCATGTCACAAGGTGGATGATTTGCTTACCATTGCTAGAAGTACATCTAGACTTAATGATGATGACTGCACTTGTGCAATTGGCATGGCTTGGAAAACTGTTGTTTCATATATTAATGACTGGACTGATAAACTAAATAATGTTAGGCATAGAGAAAACAGAACACATTTAGGAAATGATGCATCTATTGTCTGCAAAGATCATTCACCCCCTATGAAACAAGACAATGCTGCTGACAACTTTGGAATCCAGGATGCAGGTATTCAGCAATCTGAGGATCCAGTTTGTTTAGAAGTAAACAAAAAAAGAAAGCAAGAAGTTCACAACAAATAACAAGGAAGAAAAAGAAACCGATTAATGACAGTAAAGGAAACAGAATGCATAGAAAAAAGGACACTGTTTTGTTATGTAACACACAGGTTACAGGAAATGATAATATTTTTATGTCAGAAAACCTTCAGTCTACAGAAAAAGGCATCATTTTTCCAAAAGAGAAGGTAGAAAAAAGAGGCAAGGGGCAGGTGAAAAGGAAGAAATCAAAATTATACCTGGAATGATTGAAGAACATTACTGTAAGAAAAAAGAAGAGAAAGACAGCTGTTGACTACATGACTCAAGCTGTGGGTTTACAATACCAGCTGGATGATAATCTAAGACATAATGAAAACAGTGGAATTAATGAGACTAATAGTGATGAACATACATCCTTTGTAACAATAGATAGAGCTGATATTATTGTATTAGAAGCGGAAGATTCTTCAGAGCTGGCCAGCAAAGATATTCTTGTAATTGGACATTCAATTATTGGAGGAACAGATACTTATATTTGCAGAGATGATAATGAACATTAAATAGTGTTATGTTTGCCAGGAGCAAAAAAATATATATAAGACAGGCCTTGGAATGCCTTAATGTAAAGAGGTATATATCTTTTTTTATTCATGTTGGCACAGATGATGTCACCCAAAAGGATTCTGTTAGTAGGGAACTGACAAACCTCTTAGATAGCATAGCTTGTACTGGTGTTAGGAAGTATTTTTCACACATCACCTATAGACAAGATAGTCAGGTCACTGGGAATGAAAAGATATTTTGGGTAAATACCTACACGGAAAAAATGTCCTGTTTTAAAAAAATGGAAATGTGTAGAGCATCCAAACCTAGTTTTAGGCACACGTGTTCAGATAGGATGGTGTGCATTTCTTAAGATCAGGGAAAAGAATTTTTGCAGCGGATATTTTGCAGTATTTGACAAACACTAGGCAGGATTTTTGCAGGTCAAAAATTTAACAGTTCACAGATAGTAAAATGTGATGCATGTCTGATGGTTGTTACTGCTATGTTCTCAGAAGATTGATGTTGTTATTGTTTGTGAAACATGGTTAAATAACAATGACTGGAAACCAGTTCTCTCAGGGTATAAATGTCTTTATCAGGTGGAGTTGTTATGACAGGGATTAAAGATAGCTATGAGACCTGTGATTATTACATGTTCATTGATAATACCCAGTACTATAGACTCTGTAACTGTGACAATAAAGACAACCCTGGAAGATATAACAATTGTTGGAATGTATAGAACACCAAAGTCAAGGGCAGAAGACCTAGAGGAATTCATACATTTCTTGTATGAAACACAGGAGGGAAAAATAATATTAGCTGGGGACATAAATTTACCAGAAACAGACTGGAATAATATTGATTCTACAATATTAGTAAGGAAATTATTCACAGCATATATTCAGGAACAACAATTGCTTCAGATTGTAAAAAAACCTACCATAGGGCAGAACATACTAGACATTGTTTGTGTTGCCAAAGAAATTACTGTAACTTGAAGTCAAGTTTTACCACCATTGATGTGCAGTGATCATGGGATTATAAAGGTTAATTTCTTGCTAGATTATTCTGCCAACCTGAAATCTAAGCCAATGCACAGAAGGCTAATTACAGATTATATGGAAGCAAAATAGTCACTATATAAAACTAACTGTAGTGAGGTGTTGAGTGGAAAAACTGCAGATGGAATGTGGAAAGTTTTGAAAGAGAAATTGAGTGCAAAAAAATGAAAAAAAGTTTAACATCAGGATCTAGGCATACAACATCAGGGGGATACATTTCCATAAGAACAATATATCCGATTAAAGTGAGAGACAAAAATATAAGAAATGGAAGAGAGGTCAAACTACAACTTTGAAAACTGAAATAAACAAGCTGGACAAACAGATTAAGCATAGTGTGAGACAAGATGTGGAAGGAGAAAAGACACACAAATTGATAAACTGTGTGCAGAGACTAAAATTTATTCTCAGACACAACGGATTATAGATATATTTACAAAATCTTATGCAAAGCAGTTTGGCTCCTCCACAAAAGGGGTGCTAAGTTGTCTGAGTGACATCCAGGTAACTCCAGATACTGGAATAAAATTAGATGATATTGAAAAAGAACTGTGCAAACTGGATCCAAGCAAAGCACAGGGAGGAGACGGAATTAGTAACAATGACCTGAGAATACTTCAGCAAGAACTTATGATACCATTATATCTATTATTCACTAGGTCATTTAAATATGGGGAGATGCCTCAAGATTAGAGACATTTGCTTATTAAGCCTGCCTTTAAGGGAAAAGGGAGTAAGACTAACCCAGAGTCATATAGATCCTTAAATCTACTTTCATGTTGTGAAAAAATAATGGAGAAGGTAATATTGGATAAATTATTGTCAGAACTAGATAGGTTGGGACTTGAAACCATATATCTGCATGCATATGTTGAAAACAGATATTTTACTACCTGAAACATGATGTTCTATAACAATATAATAACAGCTATGAATGAAAAGTTGTGCTGTGATGTAATTTATATAGATTTAACTTCAGCATTTGGCAGGGTCATACATAAAATACTGATCAATAAATTAGTACAACTAGGTATTGATGTACTCAATAAGATGGAGGGTTGCATGGCTTACAAACAGGACATGACAAGCATCATACAGCAACTGGACAGGTGAAATCCTTGGTTACAGTCAGGGTGTCCTACAGGGTTCTGTCCTAGGCCCTTACTTGTTTAGATTGTATCTTTCAGACCTAACATTTTCATCTGAGGTGTTCTACAGTCTATATGCAGACAACCTGAAATTGGGTAAACTGATTACATGTGTTACTGATAAGACATGTCTGCAAAATAACTTGACCATTTGGGCACAGGAGAATAATATGTTGATAAATACATCAAAAACTAAACATATGGGACTTGGGAGACATAAATTGAAAGGTGAATATTTAATACAGCACAGTGATTGAGACTGTAGAGTCATTTAAGGACCTGTGTATATGGATAGATCCAGCTATGAGTTTTTCTAATCATATCAACCAATTGGTTAATGATAGTTATAAAATTATAGGTTGTATAAAAAGATTCATAAAGTCTGGGAAATTAAACATAATTAAGTCATTATTTGCTAGTTACATTAGACCCAAACTTGAGTATAGAATAACAATATGGAAACCCTATAGGAAAACAAGCATGAATAAACTGGAAAGAGTACTGCAGAAATATACTAAGGGCATCCATGGATGTGAAAATCTAAGTTATTATGAAAGACTAAAATATCTGAACCTGTACAGTGTCTCTTACAGATATTTAAGAGGAGATCTTATTCAGGTATATAGGGCATTTAGGGACAACTACCTCTGGGAATGTTTGGAGTTATCAAAAAGTACTAGAGAATCATCAGATAACCTATGTTGGAGATTCTGTAGGAAAGAAACGTGTACTAATGGGTTCTCCGACAGAGTCGCTGATACATGGAGCAGACTACCAAATTACATTAAAGCAAGTACTAGTTTAGATATTTTTAAGAACAGCCTGGAAACTTATTATGGGACCAAGTGTTTTGGTATACTGGCAAGCTAGAAGAGCATTAATGCCAGTGCTTGAAGTATTTGTATGTATGTATGTATGCATGTATGTATGTATGTATGTATGCATGAAGTATGTTTGACAGCAAAAATATGCTATTGTCCTTAGCATAAGTAGCAGCAGCAAGAAAGCCTGCAAAGACAAAAAAGAGAGCAGTTATTGCAGTCCATAAAAGCTACAACATGCATCTAAAGTCCATATCCTCATTACATAAAAACAGCATAATGAATCATCTCAACTCTTGAGGTTTTGCAGAACAAGTGTGCCATAATAAATGGGATGAAATGTAAAAGGAAGAACAATGATTTCTAGTCAATGACCAAGTTATGTGCTCTAAAATGTGAAAATATATGGCATAAGACATATACCTATGTATCCTGTTGATGGTATAGCTTACAAAAGCTTCCGCTGGCATGTAAGATACTTACAGAACTTCATCACTCAATTCTTGAAACATTTTCTAAAAAGTGGATTTCATGCCCGTTTCAATAGTCAGAATTTGAAACATGTTCCAGTCCATGGAGACAAGTAATATTCCATACAGGAGAACTACCTGTCTTCGAAGCTGCCTCTGTATCTAATTTTGTACTTCCAAAAATAAACAAACTCACCTTCTTTATTTTGTTTCTAACATTTTGCTCCAAGTATCATACAAATTAGCTTTTTAATCCATAATCAGTCACAATGAGAATAGAAAGACAGTACGGGAAGTCTCTCTTCTGCAGAGCATTTAGTTTATTTATTCATAGACGTGCTTTCATTTCATAAAGATTAGATAAAAGCACTAAAGGATAATACATGGAGACTTGGCACAGAAGTACTCTAGCTTGTA
Source organism: Protopterus annectens (assembly GCF_019279795.1). Taxonomy (NCBI): domain Eukaryota; kingdom Metazoa; phylum Chordata; order Ceratodontiformes; family Protopteridae; genus Protopterus; species Protopterus annectens. The sequence continues at coordinate 198,604,456 of NC_056741.1, forward strand.
TTTAAAGAACATATTAAAATACTAGTAACAAAGCAAATCACAGAGGGCCAGGACTAGCAGAAAATTCCAGAAGTACTAAGTAAGCAGAGTAAGAAAGAGATATACATTTAGTCAAAATTTTCCATTGAAGGAAGCAGCCTCAAAAGTCTCTAAACACAGAAAACAGTAAGATGATAGAACAGAATGGCTCATTGTTGCAAACAGTTTTTTTTATTAATCTTCGTGTTTTTATATAATAGGTATTAAAGAAAGGCAGTGAGTAACTGTGGAAGAATAAGCACTGAGGTAATTTATTAATGTATGTTTCATCATTACTTTTAATAGGCATAAGCAAAACAGGTCACAGGGAAACATTACTAGCTGAACAGACTGAAACAGTATTTACTGCTACTGTAACATGTAAGATCATATGGATTAGAGGCTGGTGAGAGGACTGAGTACCACCCCTAACATGAAAGAACACCATAAGATAATTCAGGATTTTTTGAGATCTAACAATGCAAATACCAAAACAAAGAGGAACTGAACAATCAAGGGTAAATACATACGAAGCCCAAAAGTGCTATAAATTCTACTTCTTCTAAGGTACAGCATTCTCAGGCTGGGTGCGAGGATGCAGCAGAGATTGTCCTCTGCAAAAAATGTATTTAATGTGTAGCAAGTTTTAAAATTAGTTCTTACCTGCGGGATCATGATTAATATTTTTGTTTATTGAGTGTTGAACATTTGAGAGGTCATCTCTGGCATACTATTTATATGTGCTGCCCCTGAAATGTCAGACCTTGCCACTTTTTCAAATGTCCAAAGTGGGATACGGGATTGGCTTCCATAAAGCTCACAAAACCAGTTGCATTATGCTGATATCAGTGCAAAACTTGTGGATAACACTGTAATATGTTAATGTATGACAAGACACTCAGAAACTCAGAATACAGCAGCACACAATGAAGTATTAGAGTTACAATGGCACACTACAGAAATGCTTACGTAATCTGTAATTGACAAGGCATGGTTGTCCAATCACATTGTAGACTACCAAAGTTATGGAAAGATGATCACAATTTAAAAATCCTGATATGTATAGAAATCTAATGAAATCTGTACAATAAGAGTAAGGATAACTATGAAATGTATCTGACTTTGTTATGTTAACAAAAAAAAAAGAAATTAAAAAAACCCAATATGAGCAGCATGGCATTCGTAACATAAATTTACAGGGGTAGATATAGAAACATCTCAGACAACTACAGACATTTCTATATGTCATCCACTAACTTACATAAGTGCTTCAAAGCTGCAAGGCCATTTATAATACACACACACACACACACACACACACACACACACACATATATATATATATATATATATATATATATATATATATATATATATACACACACACACACACACACATCACTCTTTACAGTAAAGTGAGAGACATTTACGTATATCTACATAATATATGTACCATTAAAATATATTCACTTGGACTTATGGAGTCTGATATAGTCCATAAATTTTCTAATAAAAAATTTAAAGTTGAAGGGCAATTATGGCCAAATCACCATAGCTAACAGTTGTTTGCAATGGGTTCAGGCCTTGTGTGGGGAGCACAGGTAATGCATACACCCAAGGGAAGTGGGAGATAGAAAAGGAGATGTGGAGTATGGGTGAAGAAGAGGGACACACAAGAGGGATGTTTGAACTGGAAAATCTGAGGGAAAGTCAGAGGCACATGGGCTATGTTTTTTTTGGTGGGAATACACCTCATTAAGAATAGAAGGAAAGGTAAACATAGGGGAAGAGGAGGTGCAGCTCATCCCATCAGGTATACTCAAAGAAGAAATAGTACAACACAAGACAGACAAAGGTTGGAAAAAATAGTAAGGACAGCCAAGTTACAGAAAGCACACTGTAGAATATTTTATTTTATTTTATTTTATTTATTTTATTTATTTATTTTACATTTGTTGGCCGGGCTAGTCTAACTGGATATATGTCCATTTTCAGTAAAGACCCAGGGAGAAAAGTTCCAAGTATAGGCAGTGACATAACATACATTGTATGAATGAGTACTAACTCTACTGTCTCACTTACTCGAAGAAGATACATTTATTTTATTTATTTTGTATATTTTATTTTATATTTGTTGGGCAATCGAAAGTTGAAAATCATGGTGGGGATGCATACCAGCCATGGTGAAATGCAGAAAAACATATCTGCCTATGCACTATCAAGGTATGACATTTTGCAAACTGCATGGTAGTCATACCTGGATGTGTATGAACAATGGTAGATGTGTGTTCCATGATAATAAAGTAGGTTCATAACAAACATTGGATAACTATACACATATCCAATTAGTCTATCAACAGTGCATATGCAAGTCTTGTAACATTACCGATGAGCAAATGTAGGTCTTACAATGGAAGATAACTCTGCCAGAGGACAGAACCAGACCTATGACCATGTATGTGAAAGGCAAACAACCAAGCACAGTGCAAAACAGAAGTACTGCAAAAGAGCAACAAATGCTGCTACATACACAAGTAGGCGTACACAACCCAAACAAATGTGTAATGGAATGTGTGTATGTTACATACATATGCCATGTCAAATACAACATACAGGTGTAGATGTGTATACATATATGTCTGTCAGTGGCATAAATGAAATGTACATGAAATCAATGTTGCATATATGTGTGTCAGTGGCATAAATGGAATGTACATGAAATCAATGTTGAAACACATACCTACACCAATGACATGTAGTAATATGTCAGAAATGTAACAGTACAGCATAATGAATAAAGCAGGTTGTGCACATGGATGTGTAAAAACTACAGTTATGTGTAACATGCAGACATGTAATTCTGCATGTTTTTGGATGACAGTTGTCATTATGTCCTACTGTCATGATGTGGTATTGTGTCATGCTTTGGTAATATTGATGCCATGTATGATCATATATAGGTATATCCTGCCCATGTGCAGTCCTACTATTTTGACTGCATCAAACAGCAATGTAACATTAATCTGTACACAATGTTACAGTTAACACATTCTTTCACAGTACATTACACCATATCTGTTGTCTATATCATTTCCATACCCATGACATAATCAACTTAGTATACATCTTCCATAAATAGTTGTACACATTAAATGCCTGCACATGTGTGTGCACATAGTCAGATACATACTGACACATACATGTACCTTTGACATGTGAGCATTCAGTGATTTACTGCTGATGTGCTGTAAAGATACTCGTAGGAGTGGCCTCTACTCAGTAATTACCAGGGTGATTGATATACACCTGTATTTCTTTAGCTGACATTTGTATGACAGTATACATGTATGTGCTTTTAATTTCTAGTTTGCTTATCTATGTAAGTTGATGCGACGTGACTGCACATTTTTATTTTACTTATTTATTTAAGTTTGATGACCAGGGAAGTCCTCTGGGCAAGAAGACCCCATTTTCAGTGGAGGCCCGGAGAGAAAAGCTCCACAATAATTGCAAGTTACATTTCACATGTTACAAAAGGTCATAGTTCATACAGCTAATTAAACATTTACAGATAAGCTCCATGATATTTGCAATTGGCTTGTCACAACGTTACAAAAATGAAAGACATAATTCAATACAGAAATTTCAACATTTACGTGAAGTAAATATTTTTGTTATAAACTCAGTAGTAGGTTTAACATTTCAAAATATATAGCTACTAGCCATTTGTAGATTAGGAAAATATGCATGCGGAGGGTAATAGTATATTTGAGATTGGAGAGTATAGTACTATAGATATTAGAGAAAATTAGTTTTTGGTAGGGGAGGGATTGTTTTGGGTGGGATGAAGTAATAGTAGAGGAAGTTGGATGAGTCTGTGCAAGGTGGAATGAGGGGGGGGTTAAGTTGGAGCATGGCAAGGGCATTCCCATTTGGAAGAAAGATGAGAGAATAGCTGTGATTTGAAATTTGTATGGTTAGGTAGGTTGCCTAGGTGTGTGGTGAGAGAATTCCACTGTTTAGCTAAGGAGTGGTACAGCAGTAGATGGCCAGGAGGTCATGCAAGTTTGTGGACCTGAAGGAGATTTTGTTTTTTGGATCTGAGTGAGCAGTTGGGAGTGTAAGGTTTTTAAGGCAGTAGTGAGAGCTGGGCAGTTGGCAGGTTTAAAGATGAGCTTGTGGGAAATGGTGAGTTGTAGGTAACTGAGGTAGTTGGGTAGTTCAAGCCAGTTAAGGGTGAAGAAGGACTGGCAGTGGTGGGATGAATTTTTTGAATTGGTTGTAAATTTGGAGATCTTGTGGTAGCATGATTCAAGTTTGGACTGAAGGCCAAGATGAATATTGGTGAAAAGGGGCACATCATACATAAGTGAGGGGAGTAGGAAGGTGGATGCAAGAGTTCAATGGGTAGAGGGGCTTAGGAAGTGGTTGTGCCTGTAGAGGAGACCTAACTTTTGGTGGGTTTTCTTGATCGCACAGCAGATGTGGGTGCCAGATTTTAGTTCTTCATCAATAATGATGCCAAGAAGCTTGGTGTTGGGAATGATTTCAAGGAGGGTGTTGCTTTGGCTCTGTATGGTGAATATGGATTTGTCAATGGAGTTTTTGGTAGGGGAAATACATTAGTTTGGTTTTATTTACTTTTAGTGCCAGACGGTTAGACTGCATCCAGGTTTCTATTTTGGAGAAGGCTAGTTGAGCAGATGATTGTTGAGTCATCTGTATATTGGATGATGGATGAGTCTGGGATGGATTGGTGAAAGTTGGTAATGAATAGGTTGAAGAGAAGAGGGCCAAGAACAGAACCTTATGGGACACGTGTGGGAAGGAAGAGGGAGGTTGACGTTTTCTATTGGACAGCTTGTTGGCAGTTGGACAAGTAGCTGAAAAACCAGGTGATGGTGGTGGGAGAGAGGTGTAGTGTGGAGAGTTGGGATATAAGTAGGGTGAGTGAGATGGTGTCAAAGGCCTTTGACAGATCTAGGAATAGTGCAGGTATGAATTAGCCTGAGTCGCGTTCGAGGTTTATGGTTTCAAGAAAGGAAAGACGGGCACTCATGGTGCTGTGGCCAGGGTGGAAGCCGTGTTGGGTAGGGAAGAGGAGATTGTTTAGTGTTTGGTGTTCCCTGAGTTGTGCTTTTATTGTTTTCCTCTAGTATTTTAGAAAGAGGGGAAAGGATGGCAATAAGCCTGAAGTTGGTGGTATCAGTATTTGTGCCACCTTTGTGGAGGGGGATGATGTAAGCATGATTCCAGATAGAAGGGACATATGATTCTTGTATGGATCTATTTATAAGAATAGAGATTGGATAGGCAATGCTATCTGCAGATTGTTTGAGGAAGGTGGGTGGAAGGTTATCGGGTGCATTGCGACAGGGTTTGAGTTTGAGGAGAAGTCTTTTTATAGTGCTTGTGGGGATGGGCTTGAGGCAGAAGGATGTGGAGGAAGGTTGATGACTGGGGTGGTGGTTGGGGCAAGAGGGGTTGGTGGTGGAGGAGGCTGATAGTTTAACTATGCAGTCTATGAAGAATGTGTTGAACTGGCTGGTTGCTTCAAGGTTGGAGAGTTTGGGGTCTGGGAAGAGGTTTTCTTTGTTGCCAGGATGCAGCATGGATGAGATAGAGTCCCATAATTTTTTGGGATTTGTTGAGTGCAAGGACTGAAGTTAGAGTAGTGGGCTTTGCGGTCTTCAATTATTAGTTTTTTTGCAGAGTTTCTTAGTTGCTTATACTGTAGGAGGGTGTTGGATTTTTATGTTTTTGATCTTGCTTCCATTTTTTGTCCCTTTGGTGCAAGACTAGTTTAGTATCTTTTGATAACCATGTGCAGGGATTGGTTTTGATGCTTTTGGTTCAGGGGGGGATTGCTGATTGAGAAGGGTTAGAAATGAGTGGTTAAAGTAGAAATGGCATCATCTAGAGGAAGAGTTTTTAGAGGGGACCAGTCAGTATGCTTTAAGCATTCAGAGAATGTTAGAGGGTTGAAAGAGGAGAGGTTGCGGGTTTGGATGTAGTAGTGTTGTTAATGCAGTGGAGATGGGAGATGATCGGTGAAGGCTGGTAGGTGATTGCTGAGATGATCAAGTCATTTTCCAGCTTTGGTGATAAGGTTTGGGTAAGTTGTTAGGATCCAGTCCCATCTTTATTTGGTCTGGTTGGAGATTGTATTAGTTGGGAGAAATTATATAGGTTGATTGTGTGGGACGGGGCTTCAGAGTTAATAGTATTCCAGTTGATGTTGGTATCACTGAGTATATAGGTTTCATTTTTTTTATATTGGAGGAGAACCAGGACAGGATGTTTTCAGTAGTTTTGATATTACCACCAGGGGGAATATAGAGGGCAGCGATAAATATGGACTTGTGGTTGTTTATTGTTAGTAAACCTATTATAATTTCAACGTTGGCAAAGGTTGGTATTTTATTGCAGCAGGGAGTTATGGTATGGGAGGTGGAGTAGATTATTGCTACTCCACCTCCTTTTTTGTGGGCTCTGTCATTGCAAATAATTTAGAAACCTTGTGGTAGGATTTTGCTATCTTTTATATAGGTTTTCAGCCAGGTTTCAGAAATGGCAGCAATGTCGGGGTGGTTATGGGAGAGCCAGGCATGGAGGTTAGGGATTTTGTTTTTTTAGGCTTTGTGCATGAAGTGTTGTGAGGTGATTGGACTTTGAGTTAGTGGGTTGAGTGGAGGGTTTGGTGAGATTGATGTTAGAGATGGGTCCGGGTTTGGGGTTGATGTCACCAGCTAGTGAGAGAGAGATGTGGTGGAGTACAAGAGAGAGGCAGTGTATTGGGGAAACGTAGCTTGGGTTGTGTGGGAGTAGTGATTTTCTGATACCATATTTAAGAGGGGAGTATGGAGGGATTTGGTTGGGAGCAGTTTTGGTTTGAAAAAATACATTGGATTTGAGATAAAAAGTTCATGTGAGATGGATGACTAGGATGGGAAGTGAGGTTGATAGTAAGATGTAGTGGAGTGTGTGTGTGAGTCATGACAAGGTTTGGGAAAAAGTGTGAGATAGGTAAGAGAAGAGATAGAGATTACTAGGGCAAATGGGCTTATAGGGTGAGATGTTATGTAGAGCATTGTAGGAGGGGTGGATGTTTGGGGTGATGTAGATCTACAGGTGGGTGGGATTTGGCTTAGGTGTATTGTGATTGCAGAGGTGTTGGGTGGGGAGGAGTCAGGGGATGTATAAAAGTACAGGTAGTTGGGGGGGTGGAATTTGGGGACAGAGTAGGGGATCAGAGTGAGCCTGAAGGGCGAACTGAGTGGGTTACACCTTCCGGGAGTAGCAGCAGTCGCTAAACAGAACAAAATCAGTGTTAAGGTTAGCAAATACAGAAGTAGGGCAGCCTATTGTTTTGGTTTGAATGTTACCTTTCTGTATGTTTTTATTATTTGTGCACCAATGGGGAGCTGCAGTTCACTTGAGAAGTAGGCAAATAATGTAGTTATGCCAGGAGTTTTAGAAAGGGACATGCAGTAAATTATGACTCAATAGAGTACTAATTAAAAAAAGAATGGGATACGGTATAAGCGAGTACACTACTGAGGATTCCTATGAAGCAAGGGCAGAAAAGCTAAGTCAAAAGATGGTGCCTTTCTACATCAGTTTTTTTTGATTCAGTATATAAGTACAATCATAAGTACAAATGGTACTTACAGTTGTGCACACTACTGAGGGATGCCCATGGGACAGACAAAAACAGAGTGTAGTAAGGCAGAGGTTATTAGTATTTAAAGATGGTGCTGCAGCTCAAGGGAGGAATAAGTAAACTCTGAAGAGGAAGAGGGAGAGAATAGACAGGATTGACAGGGCTAGGAAACTTACAATAAGATTATGTTAGGTGACTGAGAGAGGGGGGGGCTAAGAGCCAGGGCTTAGAGAAAGCTGTGAGAAAACAGGTTCGATAGGGCTACGAACCTTACACTAGAATTATGTTAGGAGAACAAGAAAAGGGGGGGAGGCTATGGACCAGGACTTGGTGAAAGCTGTGAGAAGAGAAAAACAATCAACCAGCTTGCCCAGGTCATTACCTAAAGGTGTCTGTTTATCTGTGTGAATTCAAAAGCAGATTTAGTAGAGCATCAGGGAAGCAGAATATAAAATAAATGTAAAGCTTTGGGAAACTGTATATATCTGTTACAATAATCAGGAGAATAAAATATAAGAATATAAAATAAATGTGATACACAAGATAAATAAAATATAAGACTATGAAATAAATGCAAAAGCATAACTGTGTAGATGTGTTTTATACACATCCAGTTATGTGTACATCAGCATTCCATGTGGTCATTTGACATACATTTTCTGTTTTGTTAAACATGTTTGTGTGGCTTCCACAGCACCCTGTGTGATGCTTTATACATTCATTTGCATGCTTCAAGGGATCCAAATATTTCCTTACTTGGATGACCTGCTGATTCAGGCATCCTCTCCAGAGGTCCTTTTGCAGAATCTTCATTTTGCCATTTCCCTTCTTTATAGCCTGGATTTCACAATAAACTTCAAAAAGTCTTCTCTGATTCCTCATCTCTTTCCAGGTTGCAGGTTTCAAATGGTGTCAATGTTAGCATCCCTGTCTCCCCAAAGGTCTTAACTCTCATGTCTTATATTCAAACTCTTTTTGTCTGGCCTCCATTACACCAGGGAGTTTCTGAGAGCTCTGGGTTTCATAGCATCCACCATTCTGATGCTGCCTCTAGCCAAACTTTATATAGGTTCATAGATTAGTACTAGGCTAACTGCCCTTGTGGGCCATTTTAAGCCTAGACAATTACTCCATGTGAGAATCAAACCTTGCACCTTGTGTCTCCAAGGTAAGCATCTTAACCTTTACGCCAACCTCCCATATGGTAAAGTTTCAGTGGTTTCTGAAGTCAGTATAGCTTCAACATGCTCGTCCTCTAGGCTTTGTATTTCTTCTTCTTCCTTGTCTCAAAAAGGAACTAAACTGATGGATTTAGCAGATATCTCTGAATCCAGGGCTCCCTTTTCATCCTCCTCAGGAACTGTTCACAGACTCTTCCAATGTAGGATGGGGAGCAACATTTTGCTCCCTAAAGGTACAGGGGGTGTGGTTGTTTCATCAACAGAAGGAGCACATTAATGTCAAACAGATGAAAGCTCATATGCTGGCTCTTTTGGCCTTTCATTCTCTTCTCTCTGGGGCCCCTTAAGGTATTCACAGTCAATACAACAGTGATGTAGTAAACCAACAAATAGGGAGGAATAAGATCTTATCTTGTTTGCCGTTTAGCACTTCTGGTATGGGATCTTGCTGTCAAGTGACTCTTCAGGCAGTTTATATCCATTCAGATCTGAACATTTTGGCAGACACTCTGAGCAGATCCTTAACTCAATCCCACAAATGAATACTTCACAGGGATGTGTTTCTATACATTGTCCACCAGTGGGTACTCCTCAAGTGAATCTGTTTGTCTCCCCTCTGTAAAGACAGCTTCCTCTCTCTTGTGCCATATTCCCTATTCCCAAGTCATCTGGTGTAGCAGGTGGACATCCTCCCATTTTCTTGGAAAATGATGTTTCTTTATGCATTCCATTCCTTTCCTCTCATTCCAAAAGTCCTCTTCAAGATTCAACAGGATGCTCCCAAAATTTTGTTAGTTACTCCCTTTTGGCCATGACAGCACTGGTTCCCTCTACTTCTGCATCTAGGCAAGGGCAATCATCACAGGTTACTTTACAGGGTGGATCTACAAAGGCAAGACAAAGGATATCATATCCATCCCCACCTGTCCATGCCTCAACTTACATTGTGGACAATAGGTTTCTTTTTCGGAGGATATGCTGAATGTCCTGCAGGAGGCCAGGAAACCTACTAATAGAAAATCCTAGTAATCCAAGTGGAAGAGTTTTTTTTATTTTGGGTGTCTGTCATAATCTGGACCACTTACTGTGGATGTTCCTTTGGTTCTCTCTTATTTGTGTGAGTTGTTCAATGTTGGTTTGACCTATTCTTCTATTAAAGCCCACTTATCAACTATCTCTGCTTGTCTGCCTTTTAACTCCTCTTTTAGCTTCTAGATTTGAGGCTAAACAATCGATTAAAGGTGTCCTTAATATCAGACCTCCCAGGAAGGCTGTTCCTCCTCTCTGGGATCTTAATTTTGGAGAAATTTACTTCTGAGTAAACTAAACATTAATAAAAATAAAATCTTGATCATTATAGCCATATACATCCCCCCAGGAGTAAACTCAACCACAATTGACATTCTCCACTGGCTATCATCAACCTACCATCAAGAATCCATCATAATGGGAGACATCAATACCGACTGGGCCACCTTTGACTCCAATATCCCCTCTAACTTTATAAGCCTTCATGGCTTCTCTCATTTCATACAAGAACCCACCGGAATAGATAAAACTTATAACAGACACTCAGTTTTACATTGGACCCTCATTAACAAACCCCTTATATTCCTCCAAACAGGATGTCTCCTCAATAGCATTAGTGACCACCTGCCCACTTATTTGCTCACACATAATCTTTGTCTGCTCAGAAAATCCATCTACCCACTAATCCATAATGCAAAGACATTTAATACCCAAACATTCCATTCCCTACTGCAACAAATAAATTGGTCTTCCCTAAAATCCCTTCCACTAGATGCTGCTGTACATTACCTTCCTAGACATCTTAAATAGACTAGCTCCTTGTAGATCTGTGAGAATAAAAAAAATCACCATTCACCTTGGCTAACAAACACCATCAAAGATCTCCTAAAACAAAGGGACAAGGCATGGGTGCACTGATTAACAAACATAAGTCAGGACAACCTACTCCTCTACAAACAGCTTAGAAATAAAGCTAAATCAAAAATAAAAGCAGATAAAAAACATACTACATCACTGTACAACAACATCACCAAAACAACTCCAAAAAATTGTGGGGCAGCATAAACAAACTACTTCAACCTGGTAACACCACCACCCATACACCCTCCACATCCCCCTCAGATAACAGCATTGCAACAAAGTTTAATTCCTTTTTCATAAACTCAATGCACTCTCTTATTAAATTCTACAAAAAATACATCATCCAAGATCCCAGACATCAATTGTAATATCACAAACACCTTTTCCTTACAACCTGTTCCAACCCACACCATAAACAAACTTCTTAAAAAACTTAAACCCACCAGCCAATCTACTGACAATCTCCCATTAGAGTACCTCAAAATTGCTATAGATGCCATTGCATACCCCATATCCATCCTCATCAACCACTCTATCACTGAAAACTATGTCCCCCTCCTCTGGAAAATTTCCTACATCACTCCCTACATAACGTTGTAAACTCTACACTCCTCACTAACTTCCGACCCATTGCCATCCTTTCACCTCTCCAAAATATTTGACAAATCCATCCATACTCAGCTCCTAAATCACCTTCTATCTAACAACCTCCTCTCTCACACACAACATGCTTTTTCCCTCCACAATAGAACCACAACAGCCCTCCTTAATTTCACCAACACCATAAATCTTCACAGAAACCAAAACAGACTTGTCTCCACCATCCTTCTAGATCTCTCCAAGGCTTCTGACACAGTTTCACACCAGAAACTACTTTCAGAGCTAGCCACCTTAATCCTTAGCTAATCCATCCTAGCATGGTTCCACAGCTACCTAAACAAACGTCAACAAGCTGTTAGATGGGAACAGGAGCTATCATCTCCACTCCCTGTTAACATAGGAGTTCCACAAGGTTCCATACTAGGCCCCTTACTCTTTAACATATTCACCAACCAACTGCACAAATCCACCCTGCTAGTCTCAGTTATCCAATACAATGATGAATCTACCTTCATGTGCAATGCATCCTCCTTCACAAAGCTACAGGACATAATCCTT